>NW_012026826.1:437318-472720 GCF_000956235.1 Wasmannia auropunctata | reverse complement strand
CTCTCTCTCTCTTCGTCCCACTGTACACAGTTGAAAAGCGCACGCAACGGACTGGCCGTTCCAAATGCGTGCTACTATTTATTTTCAGCGTTCGACTCAACCGTTCGACATCCCTCTCGAAATTGCACGGAATCCCTCCCACGCTTTTGTCCCGTATATTATTCCGCGGGAATCTTCGCCAGAATAGCTATAATAATAAGTCAGAGACGAGAGAATCTCGGTTATATAATATCGTCGGGATAGTTTCGAAATTTTTGCAACGTTATCCCAAGTAAGAAGTACAAAAATAAAAGGAGGAATGCAAACAAGAGAAAGAGAGAGAGAGAGAGACAGACAGAGGAGAGACAGAGGGAAGAGGATTACTTTTACATGCGTCCACATTGTGCGCGCATAAAAAGCAATGGACAAACAACAGTTTTCCACAGTCTTTCGGCCCCGGCACAATTCCAGGACAATTCCGGGACAATTCCAGCGTTTCGAAACGAAAACACGACGACAACGACGACGAAAACGACACTGGCGAGGACGGATTCAAAATGCCTCCGCAGGAAGACGGAGGTTGCGCGAGGCGAAGACGTTCCAAGAGTAACTTCGCCGATCCAACTTGTCGCGGCCAAAGCTTCAACTTTTACGAGTCGAAGTTTCCACGCGCAGCTAGTAGTTGGCGGAGAGACAAACGACGACGAGGCCCCAGGAGTTTGTCGGCTCGGGCCTCGCGCACGCAACGATATGCCTAAATTTAAGCGCGTTTCGCTCTCGCAAACCACGTTAACTGCACGGAAAGAATAATTTTGTTAAAAGGTCTAAAAATTTTGCTTAAAAACAGATCTGAAAATAATTTTTTGTTGAATCATCAAAATAATTTGTTGGAATGTTAAAACTAATAAGTATTGGTATAAAACGTTTTGAAATTCTAGCAATTATTCTGACTTTCGCACAAAATTATTTTGATAATTGAACAAAAATTATTTTCAGATCTGGATTCAGCAAAATTGTTCTTTCCGTGTGTCGCCGATTAAGTCCTCGAGTGAGTTATCCCGCGGATAGGAGAGACGAAATTTTGAGGAACAGAAATTTTAAGAAAAATTTTTTCAAACGAGACACGCGCGGTGCGCAAGGCGCGTCTGTAAAAGTGACTTTCTTTTTTTTTTTTAACCTTATATTACTCAAGGTGACTTATTGTTAACTAATTACTCACATATTGAGGTGCTTTCGACATCCCAACATTATATCTCAATTTTCATTGTTCTCTATGATTTCTTTGCAATCAAATAAAGATAATATTCTGTATATCCTTTAGATATAAATACATAATTTTTTTAATTTGTGAAACAATTTCCGCGAAGGTATCAATCAACTACGGCAATCAGTGTATAACATTTCTTTAGAAATATATTGTGGCATTACAGTAATAATTTCAATACAAACAGGCAATACGCTAGCAATATGCAGCAATACTTGACGATAATAGATGGCAGTATTACTGACAATACGAGCAATACAATAGCAATAAAGAATTGTATTTAGCAATCACTGTACATTCTTTTAGTAGCGGTTGACCCCGGCCAAATATAATAATGTATATAAATATAGCATTCATATATTTAGCAAATTTATTAGACTGTGATGTCCTGGGTAATCCTGAACTCCCACATGCAAGTACTGGAGGATTAAGAAGAGAAAAATATGTGCGCGTTGCTAACTTCTTGCGCCTTGAAAAGTCTCGTTGGCTAGTAGCGCGATGCGAGCGATAAGCAGGGCGAAACGCAGAAATCAAGCGGGGATGGCGAATTTTACCATCGCGGGGGCGCGTAAGTCTCCCCCGTATTAACGTAATTCGCGGTGGCACCGAGCGGCGCGGCTTTTTAATTAAAAGTACCGCGCCGCCATTATCTCACGAATTTATAATCGCGCCTATCCAACCTCCCCCCACCCCTCCCCCCTCCCCAGGTCCCTTCGGCGCCGCGCGGAAGTCGGCCTTTATTCTCACGGCACGAGACCTTAATGAGCAATAATTCAAATTTCTATGCTTTCCTCCTTGCGGTGTAATAAAGGAGGAAGAAGCAGAGCGGTGAATATAAGGCAAGAAACGAGGATGTCTCCATTGCGAAGTAACATATTTCCTTCTTAACAAGATTTCTTCCGGTTATGATAACCAATTGGGCTTCCGTTTTACGTTATTATACCCCACCGCGGGGATGTTCCTGCCATTTTAACAAACAGATCTCGCAGCGATAATTCCAGTACATTTACAATTTATAATAATTATTACTATTATTATATTATATATATCCATCTTCTTTATATTTTTTGTATTTTCGTATTTCGAGAAATAAATTAATAAACATACTTAATATATTTCAAAGCCAAACAATATTTTATACTTATCTCTAAAATTTTCTTTGAGATAAAATAACATGATATTTCATTTATAACAGTGCTGAGCCTGAGAAAAAAATTATTGCAATTATTGTAATTTAACTATAATATACAGTCATTTTCAGTGCTGACTATACTTCGATGCTATACATTGATTTAGTAAAACCATGTAGTATAATAATTATTATTATTAGGTACCAATATTATTATTAATATAATATGCAGCACTAACAATTATAAAAATGGAGCTCTTAATCATAAAACAGCCCTGCGAAAATAACTTGGAAATTCCATTGAGATGTAGGAGTAATTTTTCTGCGTTGAATCCCAATCTGTTAGCAGAATTTGCTTAGCATATCAGAATTTTGAGATATTCTTATCTAAAAGTGCAAAAGCACTGTTTTTTAGATTATTTAAATAACATTAACATTTTCAGATTATAACTTTAAAACATGATAATGTCCGTTGATTTGGCCAACAGATTTCAACTCCCCACAGACAAATTTACAGAAGTGCACATACATATGTTTTTCAAAATGGTCAAATATTTATAACTGCAAGTACCTGTAAATTATATTAACAAATTCCATGTTCTTTAGTAGGTAAGCTTCGAACGCTTCGTACCGATTTTTTTTTTACATTTTGTATCAAAGGGTTTTTGGGTCGCTCATACGAATTTAAACTCGAAATTAAAAAATTAAAAAATAGTAAATCTAATACGGTGGTTCAAAACTTAAAAAATCATTTATAATTCTTCTGACAATCAGTAAAAGGTTCGCTGATTATGAATTTAATGTCAGAATTAGAAAATTTAAAATGGCGGATGCAATGTGATGAATAGGATGATAAGGCGAATAGTAGATAGCTTATCTATTTAAAGAATACAGAATTTACTAATACAATTTATTCCTTGTATTAGTTGTAAATATTTAACTATTTTAAAACATATACCTATGTATTTTCGTAGATTTTTTGATTGAGGAATCCGAATTTATTGGTTAAATCAACGAATATCCTTACGTTTTAAAAGTTATCGTAACCTGAAAATGTCAAAAAACGGCTTTTTTGTACTTTCAAGTTAGAATAACTCTCTTCTAGATTAGAAAATCCTAGACAAATTCTGCGGCCAGATTCGGGTAAAAAATTACGTCGAACACCATTCCTATACATCTCAGTGGATTAAACCTCGCCTGCGTAATAACTAATTTACCATGGAATTACAGTAACACATACCAAACTGCACTTTTCCCTCAGTGTACCATTGTTAGCAACGAGTTCAAAGATCCTGGAAATATAATCGACGGTGGCTCTAAATGCAATCGAGTTGACGTATCGTGACGAGCAGACCCCGAGAATCGCTGCTCTGCGAAGCGAGAACGTGCGTTATCAGGTAACGTAATCCCCGGGCGAGATAACCGAATGGCGATGTCGCAGTTGCTCGAATAACTGCTGACAGGGGAGGATCGACGAAGGCGGTCCGACGCGGGAAGACTCGCGTCGGAGCAAAGAGGAGGAAAGAAACGAAGGTGCGAGGGAGTTTACCGGAGAAGGGGGAAAAAAGCATCTAACACCCGCCCTCGCAGAATTTGCATGCTAACGAGGCAACACGGTCAGGCCTTCTCTCTCCGGGTCGACACCCGTCCCCAATGAAGTTTCAATTTATTCATGACGGCCACGTTCCCTTTCCCCGGGATACATTATTGACACAGCGCGAAATACAAAGGTCGATACCGGTCGGAAATAAAGAGTGACGAGGGCTAACAGCTGAGCTTGGGGCACGAAGGCCTGCAACTTCCGAAATTGCCCGTACAAGATTTATCTCTTTACATCTCTACCAGCCGGTATTCATAGTCGATTCTTATATTTTAGACCGTCTTAAATATATAGTATTAAGATGTCATAAGCCAATCACAGAGCCGTATTATCATCTTAAGACATTACTTAAGACTTGAAATAAGAACCGACTATGAATACTGGCCTAAATCAATAACTACAACATTGGTCAAACCAAGTTTGATTGGTCCCAAGTCTTGATTTCTATCAATGCAACTATAAAAGATTTTCTCTAAATAACGTCGACACAACAGGAAATAGACGATTGGTTTAACATACGAGAAATCAGAACCGGTGACCTTTTTCCTTGGTCCGTAAGTGCTCGCATACGTAAGTGCCTCGCGTGGGAAGGGAGAAGGAAAAGGTCAATTTGACCCACATTTTTATTTATATTTTATGTGTAAACAAAATTTCTTGTTTTTATTTTGTTTATAAATAATTATAAACTAAAACATGTTTTAAATATAACATGCTATGGTAATTTTCAACGATTAGAAATTGAAAGAAATACATTTCTTAAATATTCCTTTAACATTTTTATTTTTTTCTGCGGCTCAATTTAACAGCCACGCGAACACTTACAAATTCAGATATGCATTTTTGTAGATTTTGATGATAATCAAGAATGAAATGGCTCGTGAGAGTAAAACACACTTATCCACGTCTCCGTCACTCGATACTTTCCATCGTAAGAAAGAATAAACGAAAGCAAAGATTCGCTGAAGTTATTAACGCGTTAAATGCACGTCCCGACGCTTCCTAGGAACGTCATGACTCGGACGTTCGCACGATGCGAACTTTCGCGCGAAACGGCAATTAGCGGGGGTCTTCAATTGACGGAAACGCATCCGCACGAGAAGACGAGATTTCTTCTTTCTTTTTTTCATCAACTTGACGGCGCGAGATCGAGCCGTTCAAAAACCGTTCAACCGCGCGAATCGCGTGCGAGTGAACGAATTGTTGTGGAAAAGGTGGGTGTGAAAGATGAACGAGCGAGCGAGAGAGCGAGAGAGAGAGAAAAGCGGAAGAGGCTTTGCAAGGAACGAAGAACATTTGTCCCGGGTTCATTGCGCCGGGATGACCATGGGCACGATTTCGTCGTGTGACACGTCGAGTCCCGCGATCGCATCGATTTAAATTGGCCGTCTCGCTCCGACGCGAACGCGTCTATCAATCAGCTGGCCTCCTCCTCAACAGCTGACTCTCTTGGCCGCTGGAAGATAAGGTAGAAACTCGGGTTTCATCCGCCGACGGTAAGGAAGCGCACCGAGGAAAGGCGAAAACTGTGCATCGTACCGACCAGAAATAAGCCTCTCGTAGATCGCTCCTGCCCAAAAATCATTTCTTCCGCGAGAACGGCCGCCTCTATCGTCTTCTGAACATCGATAAAAAGCTACCTCTCGCCTCTTGGACGGTCGGGAATAAATCCGAAAAATTCGAGAATTCCAAAAGACCATTCGATTCGAGCGTCTAAGAGGGTCTTTCGGACTTTTCACGATGTATCTTTTTGGAATTTCGTTATATATAGCCTTCAAATAAAAAAAAATCGACATCTCACATAACCATAGTGCGCAGCACGTCGAGAACGGAGAAACGGCGACGCTCCGTTTGCGCTCGTTCCAACACGCGCGTCGCGTTTCACTACGAACTTTTGCCGACACTTGTACGCGCGGCCGCGATTTGAATTACAATCGGCGCATCCCGCCGTGCCGTGCCGTGGCCGTCCATCCATCCGTCCGTTCGTCTGTTCGTCCATCCGACACCTCTCGTTAACCACCCGTCATTCCCGTGTAATTTTATGCTAAATTTCCCGCCACCGTGCCGCGCTCGCCCGCCACCGCCGCCGCCGCCGCCGCGCATTCCGCGTTTTTCCTCGTGTACCGCGAGAGTTATTTTCCTCTCCTTTTTCCTCCATCATTCCTTTCTTTGCCTCTTCACGTGTTGCCGAGCCAGTGGAGCAGTCACGCTTCCGCCGGTCTACCGCTTCTCTCCTCTTTCTCTCCTTTCTCCCCTCCCTCCGCCACCCCACCTCCCGCCAACCTTCGTCTCTTCCTGCCGTTCTGTTTTTAATTCTCCCTCCTCTTCTTCACGCGCCCCTGCGCCAGATTGCTCGGGACGATAATCAACGGATATACTCGCGGAGTTCCTCGGAACAATGGCGAGGAGAGGAACCGGGTGGAACGAGAGCCTCTTAACACAGCACTGGCTGGCCTTGGCCTTGACGATTTCGCACCGCGTCGTCCTGCGGCGGCGATCGCGCGTCTCTCTGGCCATTTTCCATGCACACATATATACACACGTGGGTCATTACACATACACGAAATAAATCGTCAAAAGTATACACACGAAAAGAACGATTTTGTTGATGGGTCTAAAAATTTTGCTAAAAACAGATCTGAAAATAATTTTTTGTTGAATCATCAAAATAACTTGTTGGAATGTTAAAACTGATAAGCATTGCTATAAAATGTTCTGATATTCTAGCAATCATTTTGATTTTCGAATAAAATTATTGTTGATTATTGAACAAAAATTATTTTCAGATCTGGATTCAGCAAAATTGTTCTTTCCGTGCACGCACTCTTTAAACGTGAATCAGTGAAATCATCACGGATTTTCAAGGTATACCTTGATGATAAACAGTGAGTATTTTCAATGTTCTTTTAGTGATAATATACCGATTCAAATAATAAAAGACAGTGAGTTTCACTGTCAAACAGTTTTGAGTGAAATTCACTTGTCCCTTAGTGATATTCACTGTTTGAATCAATATATTATTACTGAAACAACATTGAGACACACACTCACTATTTATCACATTTCTAAGTGAATTGTGATGCCACTGGAAAGTGATATACACTGAAAATCAATGATGATTCCACTGATTCACTTTTAGCGAGCAAGCGAGTTCCCTTCATTTTGCCATTGGTTTTCGGTCATCGATCGAGACGGGATGAAGAATACGATTTGTAAATGAAACACATCGCAATGATTGTGTTAGAGGGAAAGAAATGCCGATATTTTCACAAGATTTCTGATCTTTCGATTTACACAGATTCTGCTTCGATCACGTCTGATAAAATTATACGTAGCATGAGTGAACAATCAAAGTAAACTAAATATATCGTATTTTGTAAAGATGAGGAGAGAAAACAATGCGAAAAGCGATCCGAGTTTACACAGGATCGATTGCTTATACTTCTAACCTTCCTTCCTGTGGTGGGATCAAAAAAAAAAGGAACGCGACGCGAGGCAACAACCTTCTCCCCATTTTAATTTTATCGCGTCGCCAACACGTCGCCTCTCATAAAATCATCATAAATCTTGGATTCCTCCCCCTCCCCCTGAAACAAACGCAGTTCATTTGGGGAAAGACGAGGACGAAGCAAAGTCCGCAAATTCATAAAGAATAAAGCGAATCCTGTCGCCCCCCCCCTTCCCTGGAATTAATTACCTATTCTTAACCGATGCACTCGTCAAGAAACAAACAGAGCAATCCACTTTAATTTCGTTACGTTGACAACGCGTCGCGTATTTTTGCGGGAGGATTAAGGGCGGCGTGCAAGACGATACAAACGAAGATAAATATTCGGGACGCGAAAAAGGATGAGAATGAAGTGACGCAACTCTCTCCTTCTCCGTCCTTCCTCTTGACCCCTCTCTCTCTCTCTCTCTCACTCTCTTCTTTGCAAGCTCATAAAAGATAAAATGGATCGGCCTGGATTTTCCCGGGATCGATAAACGCTCGATTGTTCCCCGTGTCCTCTTAAATTCGTAAAAACTCAAGGTAAGGACACCGGCGCGCGTGTTCTCGAGCCGGCAGCAAAAATTCGCGGCAGAAACCGCGTTCGTTCTCGGCAGGGAGCAACACAATTTTCGAATAGGAAATCGATGGAGTGAAATATACGACACCCCTTCATAGGCCACCCCTGGACAATAGACGTCACATCGCATGTACAACCGATATCCGGACGTGCGAGTGCGCTTGCACGAACGAACGAGTGAGCGAGCGTATACGAGCGAATGAACGAACGATCAACGACGCACGCATGCACGCACGCACGCACGCATGCATACACACACATATACACACACACCCTCACGCGCGCAAGCACGCACACACATGCACGCGACTCGTTTTTACCGCCACTTGTTGGAGCACTGCCATATGTCGCCGAGACGAACATGCGTGCGCCTCGGGGATACACGTGTGCGTGTACAGCCTCGGGCAAAAATCGGCTCGCAACCCGGTGAGCGGTAACAGCTGACGGTCTTTCTCTCTCCCTCTCTCTCTCTCTCTCTGCGGAGCCGCAAGATATCTTTCTTTCGGCCAGAATGAGACCTCTTATCGTATTACCGCGTATCGCTGCGGTTACAACGTAATTCCGCGAATTAACGGCACATCAATCTAGGGACTAATGCCCCTTTGTGTCGGAGCTGCGAGTAACGCGTTGTAAAATAATATTAAGACCGGTTATAGTTCTACCGAAACGGTATTTTATCGAGGGACATACGCCGTGATAAAGACGCGGTAATCAACAAAGAGAGAGAGAGAGAGAGAGAGAGAGAGAGAGAGAGTCGCCAACGATGCGTGTGGCCAGCTAGTAATTTCATGGTAGGACATGACCGGACTCCTGAATCGGCTGGAAACGCGAATCCAATTGACCTAACAGGTCGGCCTGAGTAATTGGCAATTGTCGGCCAACGTTGCCGCGCTCATTCGTCTATCGCAACAAATGTTCTCAAGTCGCACCTTCCGCCCACCTTGGACTTTTCACGAGTACCTTGTCAACGTTCAAATTACCTCGGGACACTCAGCCCCGGCGGAGAAGAAATATCTGTGCATGATCTTTGTTGCGAGGAAAAAGATACTTGCTAGATTCGATAAATCTAGTAAATCAGATTTAGATTAGGAATTTTTTGAAGGAAATAATCTATAATAAATATATGCATAATAAATTACATATATGATAATAAAATGAATTATACGTATAAAAAAATCATCAACATTACACTAAGAGAAAAATATTTTGTATTTGTGACTATAATTGCATGGTAAAATAATTATGGTTAAGAGCACTCTTTTTATAGTTATTATTACTATAATGTTAGTAATAACAACCTTATACGTACAGTCCTACCAAATATGAAAAAATTTTACTATAAATTATAATAATTTAAAATATTAATATAGTAAAACATCAAGATATATATGAGACAAATGAAATAAATATTTTTATGTAGTAAATACAACTGCAATTATAGTAAATATAATTATTTTCTTAACATTTGCTTGCTATTTATATTGTAATAACTAAAAAATAAATTTAAAAAATAATATCAATCATAATGTATAACCATAATCCATTGTTAAAACAGCTATAATTTGCATGGTCAAATTAATTATAATTTTATAATTAAAATTCACTATACCTCGAAATTTACTATAAATTATAGTTAAATTATGATTATTCCAACTATATTTTTCTCTTGGTGTACCTTCTCGATATGCATAACAATGAAAAACAATTGCGATTGTGACATGTAACTATATAGCTATCTTACTTTTTCCCAGAATGTTTCACTCCCTATGGTTTATCGCGAATTGTTGCAATCGATTCAAACGAAATCCAGACGAAGTTGATACTCGGATATACTTCATTGAGAAGCACTGCATCGTACGAGACGTATAAGGCGGCAAAAACCACCGGGCTCAAAGCCGCCCTAGACGCCGTGAACCTGTCCCGGGGTTGGGCGGCGGATTCGCCGACGTCCGAAGCGCCGGAGCATCGAGAAACTGCAAGAGATCCGTGAAGACGAGTCGGGCGAGCCTCATGGAACGCGAGTCTGTATTTCGGTCGTGCGCCCTGCGAGCAGGGACACGGTGGATAAATAAATTTCCGGCCGGCCTATTCCTGGCAAGAAGTAAATAATTCGCCGCGCAACACCGGGGGTGCGCCGCCGATTGGCGACGCCACCGTCGTCGTCTCCGTCGTCGTTCCGTCGCGGTAAAAATCTATTCTCGGTGACCGACGCCAGACGCGCACGGGGACAAAAAATCTTCGTATCGAGTTTCCGGTGTCCAGCGAATCTCGCGAAATCACGAGATTCCCGCGCACGAGATTTCCGCTCACGTTATTCCGCCATTGACGCGCGAGATGCAAGAAATTATAATTAATCGATCGCGCCGTTCGATTGAACAAGATTCCCGCACACGAGATCCGAGTGTCGATGCAATTGTTGTCCCTTAGCGTAGGTATATATATATATATATATACGAGGACGCCGTTATGTACGAAATGTATTTAAGTTTTTTTGTAATGCTCGTAAGAATGACACGCAGGGAAGGTAAGACAGAAATTCTTGTTGAATTTTCCATAAATCTTTACTTTGACTCAACTTCGTATATACTACAGAATCTTTTTAGGAGACAAGAGGAGATAAAGGCAAATCTGAATAACAGAAAAATGGACGCGCAGGTCGAACGACATCTACGATTAGCACCAATCTCGCGGGCACATGATTTAAATTTCAACAGAGAGAATAATGAATAAAAACGCTACGTGGCGCTGAACACCTCGTTTCCTAACAATCGGCCATTGTTATTCCTTGCTGATTGCGTCGCAGCTGAATGTTGAATGCTTATCATGCCGCATGACTGTGACCGAAGTCACAGAATCGATGAACCGACTATTCTAGGATATGCTTATATCGACGGAGTCGTTTCGAAGGTCAGAGGCATTAGGTAGCAATATCTATGTGGAGCTGCGTCCGACTCAGTTTCAATAATTCAGAAGACTGACTAGCCGAATGCCGCCGATGTGTCTGTGGTCCCTCTGCCAATGGCCTGCGAAACGGTCTCGTGCAGGCTCTTGCAACGCACGTGCAACGACTGCACCGACAATGTACACGTGTTCGAAACGCGATGATTTCCTATTTTATGCAGGGGCAGTACGTGCTTCCGCCCTAAAACGCAATTTTCGACACGTTGATGACGCGAAAATTTCTCCTCCCTCCCCCCCCCCCGGCGTAAAATGTTTACCGGGGCTCATCGATTTTGCAAACGTGGAAATTTTATAAATATCTCAATTTTTTCCCTCGTCTCATTTTTTAGTATTTTCATACTTTCGGGCGTTTCCTTAATCAATTATTCATTATGTAAAACGCTTTCGATAAACGTGCCGCGAGAATTATTCGATTTACGTGAAAGTTGTACGCAGTTGGCTATTTCATGTCGCGGTTGATTTCGAAAAATTAGATTTATTCTGGAAGGGTTAAAGTTTGGCCGCGCGGAGTTACGTGCTATTCGCTCGCAGCTAAAAGCGCAAGTTGCTAACTCGATTAAAAAATTGCACTGGCAGCTACAATCTGCGAGTTGGAGGTGACCGTTTCCCCGGTAATTCCATCGGGCCACTTTTGCGTGGATACAGCAATTTCGTTCTTATCTACGTCACCGCGCGAAACTGTTGGGGCTAAACTGATCGTTAATATGAGAACGAAGCACTTTTATCGGAAGAAATGCAGAATCGTCGCGATCATCCCTTTTTTCTCTCGTGTTCGCGCGCGCGCGCGCAAGCGCCCCCCCCCCCCCCCCCCGAAACTGAAAATTCGCCGAAAATTCGTTTGACTGACGCGTCAACCCTTGTGACTTCCCGTCAGTGACGGCAAACAACAACATACTTTTGCCAAAAACGCTTGGTATCTCAAAATGTTTCTTTTTCGCAGCGGCCGAGTGAAACCCGTTTCCAAAAATAAAGCCCCACCCGAAAAAAAAAAACAATCCGGCATCGTTTCGACAAAACGCTAAAAAAATATATACATATGCCGGTACATACAGCTCGCCCGACCGACCTCGCGTAACTGACAAAAAGAATTCGTAACGCCGACGTGAGGCCGATTGGCCCACGGCCAGCAAACCGACGCCATGTAATTCGATCATCGTGTAAACTTTGCGGTTCCGAGCATTTATGTAATTCTCGCTATTCCCTCCGTTACACGGTTTTCCTTTTAGCTCCCGAAGAGTCGATCGGCCGATTGCGTCCCTCGCCAATTTCGCATTCACGAGTTTCTGGATGACGTCCCCCCCCTTCCCTTTCCTCCCCTCCCCATCCTCCGTCCCATCGCCCCCTGTCGAATCGCGGAATGTCCTCGGGTCGAACCCCGTGGCTTTACTTCATCAACATGATAAAGTGCGAAAGCACGCAGGAATATTTATTGCACGGGTAGGGCAATAATTATCTTAACGCAGCGGTAATCATTATTTATCTATCACGTTTGAAGTTGCACATTGCAATTTCACGTTCCGGCCGATACATCAGCGTCAAAATTAATGCATTCCTCATTAATAAGAGTCACTTAACGTTGCATGAAGACTACTGTTTTACGTCCCGTGTCCCGTTAATGCGATTAATTAGATTTAACAAACCGTACCAGCTGGACCAGATAAATAATCCATTCTCTCGTGTACACGGCGGCGAGGCGAATCAATCGATAATCGCACAACCGCGGCAATCACATTCGTAAATTTAGCCGGTTTAATAATATTCATCAACGAGAGACGCGCGCGCGTATAGCGCAACCGGCGAATCGATATAAATTTATGCAAAGCGCCGACCGAATATAATTACACTATGCTCGGATCGGGGAGAATAAAGCGCGATTTAGACGCGGGTAAATTTCGCGCCTGGCCGATCGGCAAAAAATAAACTCTCGCTCTTGGGCAGCTGCAGGGAAATTCGACGGGGATAATCGACGTTTTAACAGGTAAATTACCCGTCGGTAGCAGTAAATTATTTTTCCTATGTATATAAATCCTTCACCGAGCGCTGACGCGGAAATTCCGGGAGTCCCGCCAAATCGCGCGCGCTGTACTTGGTCGCTTTGAAATTTGTTCGATTCCGCGTGCGACCACCAATTTGGTTAAGCAAATACGATATCGATAGACCGATATGTATATATTTACAGGAGATCGAATAACCCGGAGCGCGCTTTGCGCGCAGGAGGACAAAGAGGATGACACGCCCGCGTGTGTTTTTTTCGGAAGTCGATTAACATTTGAAGAGAGAGCGACGAAAACGACGAGCAGCTCGATTCCCAACTTGATCCGAGTAAAAACACATCTGCAAACTATCGCGGTTAACGAACGTTTTTCAAGGGATAACATACATTCAATATAAATATATTGATTTAAAATAGTACTCAGTTGAAAAATTGTCCCAAACGCGATCTAATTAAAAAAAATTTTTTGTGTTAATTTAAACACAAAACACTCTAACATAAAATGAATATGTTAGAAAGTAACACAAATATTATGTAAAAAATTAACAAGAAACGTTGCACTGACACAATTTGCTTACAAATATTTTTTCTTCAGTAAAATTAACATTTCTAATACGTTAAATTAATATGTACATTTCATTCATTGTTAAATCTATAGCGTCAAATTTAACCTTATTTAAGTCGCCATTTCTTCTATTTAATATATATATATATATTAAATAATAATTTAAATATATATATAAAATTTAATATATTATATATATATATATATATACTTATTTTTAACTAAAACAATATAGTTATTTTTCAAATAAAACAATGGAATTTGGGTTAAATTTGAATCGTTTTAAATTATTTAACTTCACTGTTAAAAATATCTACTTATTAAGTAACAATGGAACTTATTAAGGAACAATGGCGACTTAAATAATGTTAAATCTGACATTGTAGATTTAACAGTGTTCGTTTATCTTAGAATTTGCGTTTCAAAATAACTATTTTTATATTTGTTTACTTATTCAGAAATTGTGATATTTCACACTACTTAACCAGAAATTATGATATTTTATACTACAAAACGTTAAATATCAATTTAACACAAAATATTCAAATAACACAATCATATTGTGTTGAAGTAACACTCGGATATGTTAAAACGCAAAAGTTTTAACAAGGACCTGTTTTAACAAATGCAATTTTAGCAAATGCAAAACGTTTTTTTACAGTGTAAATCCTCGTATCATACTTCAATATTTGCAATCTGTCGCAAGATTTACAAAATTCATTTCACCTCGAATATAATTATCTAATTAAAAAATTGACCCGTCATCAAATCTGATTAAAATCATATTTTTCATCATATCCGTCGTTAGGACGTGATGAAACCTGTTGAACTATCTGGCACAAAAAATCAGCCGTATCGCAATTAGAGAAACGAGCTCTCTATCTCTCTCTTTTTCGAAGCTTCTCTCATCATTTATATACGCGTAAGATTGGCGCTAAGTGTATTGGTGATTTTTATGGGAGACGCTTCAGTGACTGACTCATCGACCAAGATATTGATTTCCGTCGGTTCTTTCCCCCCTGCGTAGCTGATTAGATCGCGCAAACGGCCCGTACAAATTCAACGCTTTATATTCGCGCGATTAAATCGATCGGTCGCATAACTCACGCTACAATCACGACGTATTTTTTTTTTAACGCACGCAAATACATTGTCTGATACCATTACAACTTCGCGATCGCGTAACCGTACACTGTGTAACAGGTATTTAAAACTCACACGCGGAAAAAACATTGAAAAAAGTTCCTACAAATTAACTTAATAGCTTAATAGCATATACCTCGATATCACGAGCTCGATGAGCAGAAATTAACGATGTATATTCATGGCGATCAAATAAAAAATTAAAAAATAACAAAATCCAGTCCGACGGTATTATCGAAAACATGTAATCCTTACATACTTAAAATTACATAAGAAAGAGAAAGCGATAACGAGATTGTTAGCTTATTTAATTTATCGTTAATGTCGAGCTACGAAATTGGAAGAGAAAAAATTGTGTAATGAGATGCTGTTAGCTTATTTAATGCTACCCATTAGGGTCACTTTCTTGAAATTGAGTCCGCAATGAAATTGCTATTAAATTTTGAGCACGAGCCGAACTTTCCATTGTTCGAGGACCGGCATAATCCTACGCGTGACGTCAAAAAATGTCGGACAAGGTTATACAGGTGAGCCACGTAAAACGAGCGAGATATCGACGAGACAGTCGTTGCCGTTGCCAGCGACGTTTCGGGCATGCGAATTTCTGCGTATAAATAGAGACAGACTGTCGCCTCGCCCCGTCGAATAATCCACAGAATGCGGAATCCACTGCAAACTTTCTAATACCGTACGCGACGAAAGATTCCACAGGTGACGTCTGTTCGCGCAAGCTGCATACGCACGCACACGCGCGCGCACACACGTGATTAAAAAGTGACAGAAATTTTATCAGCTAAGAGAGATATTGGAACAAGGTTAAGGCTGAGGCTGAACCGAAGGTCACGCCAAGGAGGGAACCTCTGATAAAAAGGGAAAAAAAAGATACGTTTCCCTCGCACGGTAATGAGTCGGTCTTCAATGACGCGTGTAATCGGTAAACAATTCAACGATTACGTAATCCATGATTACGCTCGTAACTTTACGCCAAGTCATACGTAAAGAAATTAAGTGTACGATAAGGTACACATGTTGTATAGACAAGTCCCGGGGACGCTGCATTCGCTTTAAAGAATGGTATTTTCCGTCACCTTCAGAATTTTTATTTAATTTTTCCTTGCACAGAGAGAGAGAGAGAGAGAGAGAGAGAGAGAGAGAGAGAATGCCTAAGGATGCGAGCGCGATGTTAAATTAGAAATGAACACCGCGCGCGCGAGAATTATATGACGCATCCTCTCCCCCGTTACTTTTAAGGTCGCATCCGGTATCGGATTAAAAGGAGGCAAACTTCCGTCGTATGGCTCGCGAATTCTGATCGATCAAAGAAAGTATTTTCGTTCGTGCCTCGTCCCGCGCACGCAGACACGACTCCAGACGCTGACGCATTGTGCATACGTTATTTTTTTTGCCGACGGTTCTCAGTCGCGAATCCTCAAGGTTATCCCGAAAAGTGTTCGCACAGTTGTTAATGTCCCGATTATCATTCGTGAAACGTAATTACATGTTCAATCATGAGAATAATTATATAAATAGCATACTCATTATTACTTAACAAAAACCTGACTTGATTCCGCATTTGAAAATTTTGAAGCTTATGTATTTTAAATTTATTTTATTTTAACTTACATATTTTTTAATTTACTCTCTGTAGTAGATTGTGCTTATTCTCTCTCTCCCCAACCTAACATCCGAACTCTTAAGGATAATTTTACTCTAAGGATGAGTGACATAATCCAGACTTATACAAAAGGACAGACTTTGCTGAGGTATCTTAGAATTTAACTAGGTACAGATCTGAAAATAATTTTGTTGAATCATTAAAATAAATATGTAAGACGCTCTAGCATGCTACAAAAAATTTTGACGTTCTATTACAGCAATCAGGTTGAGCATTCTATATATAGTTATTTTGATGATTCAACAAAATTATTTTCAGATGTGTATCTAGCTAAATTTTTTAATACTTCAGCAGAATCTTTTTTCTGTATATATCTCAACACGTATTAATTATTGTTTATCATTCTTTTTACTTTGACAACACAGATCAACTAGCATACCAGAGAAACTTGTTTTGCTTGCGATCATGTAAATTCAGATAAATTACTGATATTTGAATTATTTTATATATTGATATTCTAAAGATGGCCTAATATATAGGTCTTTGTCATTATTATAGCAATATCAGATTGAGCGTTCTATATATATAGTTATTTTGATGATCCAACAAAATTATCTTCAAATGTGTATCTAGCTAAATTTTTAAATACTTCAGCAGAATCTTCTTTCTGTGGACATCTTAATATTAATTATTGTTTACCATGTTTTTTACAACTTTGACAACACAGATCGACTAGCATACCAGAGAAACTTATTTTGCGACAATATTTTGCTTGCGATCATGTAAATTCAGATAAATTACTGATATTTGAATTATTTTATATATTGATATTCTAAAGATGGCCTAATATATAGGTCTTGTCATTATTACAGCAATATCAGATTGAGCGTTCTATATATAGTTATTTTGATGATGCAACAAAATTCTCTTCAGATGTGTATATCTAGCTAAATTTTTAAATACTTCAGCAGAATCTTCTTTCTATGGACATCTTAACACGTATTAATTATAGTTTACCATGCTTTTTACAACTTTGACAACACAGATCGACCAGCATACCAGGAAAACTTGTTTTGCGACAATACTTTACTTGCAATCCTGCATGTAAATTCAGATATTATTAATATTTATATTAATTCGTTATAAGCACCAATATCTAGCTTGTACTTATGTAAGTTCCTTCGCTACTCTCTTCCCATTTTATTGACTATACATATTTTTATTAAATATCAACTTTGGCACAGTCATCGGCGATTCCCAATTAGCATCCCGGCATTAAATATGCGGGCATATTTAATGCAGCCTTCCCTGCATCTTGCCCGTCTGAATAATTGGCGATGGCCGACGACTGTACCTGTATCTACACGCTTTAATCTCGCGCAAAACGTCGGCACTTGCAGCTGCACGCGCGCACGTCCCGGGCACATAACGGACAAATACGCTCGCAAATAGCCCGTATGCATATTTATATGCAATACGGCTCGTTGTTTTCGCCACACTCGCTCGGGTAATAACGGACCGTTAATATTTGCGCGTTACCTAGGCGATGCGCTCGTGCAAAAGTGAATAATATGCCGCATTAGTCCAGGCGCGCGATCGGTCTCCATGCAGGCCTCGTCGGCCGAATAGGCCTTATCGAGGCAGCCCTGCCTACCTGCCTGCCTGCCTGCCGGTTCGCTTACAATTATCGTTTTCCCGTCGGCGTTTTCAAAGTAGGTCGCATTTTGCGTTACATGATTACAACTCGTGCCCGGGGACAAAGGCCATTTGACTAGCGCACCTTTTGTTAACCTGACAACGTAATTAATCGAGGGTAAAACTCCTAATCGATTGTACGAACGCGTGCATGTGTCCGCGCAATCGTATATACGCCAAACGATTCAAACAGAATATGTTTGTTTATTTATCATGTATATTTGCATGTCAACTGTTGCTCCAATTGTAAGCGATCTGAATGATCTTTAAAAAAAAAAGCCACAGAGTGAATAACTGATAAAACCTACACTGCGAAAAAAATAAACTGCGCGCGTAAAAATAATAAAACTAACTAAATTTAACAGAATTATTTACAAGGCCGATATTCTCCTGCTCAAAGAGCTCAGAGTAGAAGAGAAGAAAACTATTTTAACCGCAGCGCTTGATCAGAGGGATAAGAGGCGAGGGACAGTAGACAGAAAGAGAGAAAAGCGAGGGGGGGGGGCAAATTAACCGGTTTGAAGAATGTCGATCCTCGGACGACCGAATCATGAAAAACGCACCTGTGTAGTCCTTCGCTCGTCGTTGGCACACGCTCCTTTGAAATTCGAGAAACTCCAATAGTCGTCGTTCGAAATGCGTCAGAATCGTGCAATAATGGATTATGCGGTCCACAAAGGCGAGCGGAGACAAGACGGGGACTGAAGACCAGTGGGGCCTTCGTGAACAAGAGAGGATAAGCAAAAAAAAAATAAAAGAGAGGAAGAAACGAAGAAAAAGAAGAGAAGAAATACAGAAGAAAAAAGAAGAAACCTCTTCGAGAAACTGGTTCCGAGGAATCGTTACGCGGAATACGTATATAGGCGGTCTCCATTTTCTCCGGAGAGGCTTCGATTCCGCGGCCTTGAGCATTTCGGGAAATTATCCCGAGAAGTTTACGAAGAGAAGTTACGAAAACGTGGCCCGCACTCTGAATACGCGCAAACACGTGGTCGAGACAGGGAGGGGAGGGAGAGAACGCGCGATCGATACTTCGCAAGTATCGCCGGCGTCTGGATAGTGGAAACTATCGCGCGTAAAGTTTCGCGACACTCAGGTATTAGCGCGAAAATATCAATGTCGTAATATCGATGCTTTATTCTCGCGTGTCAACTGATATAGCTCGCACGTACGCGTGAAGATATTTTACACGCAAAGTATACTTTGCTTATATGTAGCGTTGATAGTCCACCGAGGAGGCGAGTTTTATCGACACTCTTTTTACAGGCAGCGTGAAACGCTGAAGGACAGACATTGACATAATCAAATCTTTATGAATAAATTCAATAGATAATATAATCACAAAAAAAAGGGAGATGTCGTGACGTTCAACCTTCGAAAGGGAAATAAGATGGATCACGCGCAGTATTACGCAAGATATATCCTTTCGCACACTTGACCCACCGACATACTTTCACTTTTTCCATTCGAAGAGCAAGAAGGCGAGTCCGTCTGCAATCTTCCTTTCGTGTTTCGTACAGCGCGAGAGGCACGCCGAGCGAATTGACGAAGGTGGTCGATCGAAATCACGAAGTCCCAACCCCGCACCGAACGTTCTCCTTCAGCCTGAAGCGAAGGCTCACGCCGACAGCGAGGGTGAAAGTTCTACGATAGAAGTTACCTCCCCTTTCCCTCCCCAAAAGAACTCCGAGAACTCTTAACAAATTCATCAGCCTCTTCCTAAACTTGTCACTTTTTCGCCACGACCCCGTGAACTTTTGCCCACAACGGCTAGATAAATTCGAAAGTGATACTACGTGGATACCATCTGAAGTCGTAAAGTAAGTATCATTTTATTAACACATTCACTGCCGTGAGTCAGCCGTGTGTCCGCTATCAAAATTTTTTAAAACGTTTTTAAAACGTTGAAAAATAAGTGCTTAAAAATAAGTGCGTTAAAAAAATTAAGCAATAATATAAGAAAAAAACTAAGACGAACATTGTTTTCTCTCTTGTTTTCTTTATATTATTTCTTTGCAAATACGAGCCGTGAATCTATACTCATTGTTAAGTGCTACTTAATGTAAACTGTTGAATGACGTAAATAAATAACAATGTAAAGTGTAAACAATGCGCTATTCAACACACTACTCATGAGGACATAGCCTTAATTTAATCATATTACACATTGTTATACCATTACATGCTTATGATAATGAAAATTTAACTGTGAGACGCACACAGTAAGATATAAAACTTGCTAGGCAGACAATTAAAGATCGTATGCCGTGATTAGATTTTTGTTGCGACAAGTGAGACATGCTTTCTCTATCTCTATTCTTATCTATTTTAAAATAGTACTTAATTATAAATAAAATTTTACAAATACGTGCCGCAAGGACGACAAAATTCAAGTATAACAGCACCTAAAGATAACACGAAACTGGTGTCAATTTTCAGAATACTGTTATCTGCGGCTATATTGTATTTGCCATGAGAATACCCCTAGTGCTCGCAAACATTGCAAATGGTTCTTGACCTCAATGGGTTCTCCTGCATTTGTTGTACTTCGCTTACCAGTATTCCCGTCACAGCATTACTGATTGTCGTCATTAAGATAATTGCAACGAGCAATTTGACACGGACGTCGAGCGTCAGGCGACGTTGAACGCCACTCGAACATCGGTCGAACCGTTTTAAAGAACATGAGGATTCCGCGAAGCGTAAGGGGACATTCCCCTCCACCACTTGCTCTCTTTGTTCTCTTCCGTGATTTTCGGTCCTGTTGGACCGCTATAAATCAATTGTCCATTGTTTTAAGCCGGAGGCTCACCGGTTCTATATACTTAACAAACCGCGAATATATATACATATATGTATATTTCAGTTTAACAATTTTAAACGTTAATCACGAGCGTAAACGCGAAACAATATGTTATTGTGCGAAAGTATTTTTAAAAGCTTCTCGGGATATTATACGATCGAAATAATGTTTTTCCGAAATATATAAAAAAAAGTGCTTTCTCTCTCTCTTCTCTCTCTCTCTCTCTCTCTCTCTCTGTGCGTGTATTTGACGCCTTCTCTCTATTCGTAATGTTTTCCGAGTTGACAATACCATTTTGCACGGAAGCATACTGTATATCAACGGGTACAAATGACGTCAAACGTATCAGATAACAAACATGCAATATTCAACGCGTTTCGATTATTACATTTTCCGCGTTACGAATTTTATCTCTTTGTAATCCGATTTACAGGGCACGCACAAAACTGTCCCGCAGTAACAATATTCTAGGATTAATCATTTCATCAGACCTTGAAATTTATCAGGTATATTTCGCAGTATTTTACCCGAACACGAGTACCGGCAGCACACATCGGGATTTTACGATCTCTTCCATGTTATTAGACCTTAAAACTTATATTTCGACGAACATTTCGCGGTGTTTTTATCGCGGAAATGGAGCCACCAGTGAAATTTAAGTACGGAGATTTTCTCCCGTAAAGTTCGCCAAGGCCTATAATTCGCCTAGAGTTCCCTCTCTTTTGCCGTGGGGAAAATATCACATTTCCAAAGTTTCCGCAGGTAGAGAAGCGACCCCGTTTCACGGAGGGTTAATTTCTTGCATTCGACGTTGTTCGAAGTCGCCCCTTTGTTCCGCGTCTCTCGTAGCTATTATGTGGCCTTTCCCTCCCTTCCCCCCCTTTCTCTCCTTCTCTCTCGCTCGCTCCTTCCTATACGCCGGCCTCATCCATCGGGGCGCGTCTCAAAGCGCAGAGGCGGCTTAATAATTCAAATGTTTACCGTCGCTTTCAAAGATAAGCTGATAAAAGCGTGCACTCGCCTCGAGCCAACATAGGCAGCGGACTTAAAATCCGCGTGCGTGTGTGCGAGTGCGCGTGGAACGTGTACGAAGGAGGAGGAGGAGGAGGAGGAGGAGGAGGACGCGCGCGGATGTAGCGTGATTCTCGGTAACGCGCGCGCGCGTGCACACGTGCGCAATCCGTGTTACGCAGGCAACGGATTAATCTCCGATCGGTGCGTCCCGGTGCCAAGACGTCACTTTCATTAAATCACCGTCACGCAGACGGTAACCTCGTTTCCGCTGCCGACACGGCGGTTACAATGTAATCGAAGAACGTTGCGACACACACGCGAGCGAGCTCCGCGTGGAAAACGTGGATTGATCATTCTAAAGGAGAGACGCAATTTTTTGTTTCAGCCCCGTCGAGTTTCATAATATGAAAATATAGATTGCACCGGATATTACGAAGGTAAGAAGCTCGTTAAATGTGAATATCGCGAGAAATGCGTGTCAAGAAAAAATGATGAAGCAGGAATCATCCTCGATTCTGGCTGATTCCCGCGTATTGATCTGGCGAAAAATAGAAGAGCAAAGCAATCTTCGCGTCGGTTTCGTCATTAAAATCTCATTATTCTACGCGAAATACCTATCCCGAAATCTCTCGCGGCAGTCGAGAGAGATAGCCGGTCGGATTCAGTTCGATCAGTTTCGACTCGAATAACGCGAAATTTAGGCACACAGCTAAACACACATCGGCTGCGCAATTATGCGCGCGAAACGAAATTGTCCCGTCCGCCGAACAATAATCGGAACGCGTCCATCCGAGCGCGATTATTGTTTCGAAGAGTGCACCGGCGACAATGCTTCGTTTCGCAATAATCTCATCGCGCTGAGTAATACCCACCTTTGCCGGACGCGGAACGGCGATACACGGCGTTTGCGAATAGAACGCGCGCGCGACGCAGCCAACGCGCAAATTGCCGTCCCGTACGGCACGCCAGATTATTTCGCGCGACGATTGCCAACCGGCTGTCGCGCGCTATCATTTTATCACACATGTTCGAAACGCAGGGATATTCCGATGAAGAAATTTAAAGCGTTCCTCGAATGTACTTCAAGAGCGCTATTATTTTATAATTGCGTGTGTTTTTTTATTCATGCAATTAAATTTCACGGTTCTCTCTGTCTTTCTCTTACTCATATTTTAAAATAAGTAATATCAGAATACGTGTATTTCAATTAAGTAAGACATATGTCTTAATTAAGATCATACACAAGCTACTGAGTTTTTTTTTTATATAACGTGAACTACTTTCAAGAGCTCTCGAAATCTCGAGTTATACTATCGTGTCAGATCGACTTTTGTAAATAAGCTGCAACTACTTATACAAACTTATCTCTAAGAGATTACACTTTGTGATACTTAATAAAAAAGATATACTTAAGATACTTTATGATACTTAATAAAAAAGATACTTAAGATACTTTGTGATGCTTAATAAAAATGTCGCTATATTTTTATCGCGGGGACATATATGCAAGCCGCTAATCGCGTCGTTAACGAGTCGCTGACAGGGCCGACAGGTGCAGCTCTTCAAAATCGCGACAGTGAAGCGCCGGTAATAATGTAAACACCGGTGTCGCGGAGCGTATGCGAGACTCGGGGAACAGCTGTGCTCAGCCGTCCGAGGTTTTCTTCTACGTGCTAGAGCGAAACCCGCGCGAGACGGTTTAGGCCGGCAGACACGGAGGCGCGCACCCGATTCCCGAATAACCTTTTCGCGCCGGCTCGCGAAAGGTCGTGCTCGTGCGGGCGATCCGTAGATCCAGGGAACGCGGTTCGACGAAAATACTGAGTTATGACCAGAGATATCCTGGACGTAAGGCAGCTGGCTCCGATATATGCCTCGCCGGTTATTCGACCGGAACTAATAAACGATCCCCGACTGCCGCGGCCGGCCAACGCGTGGATTTAAGAAATACTTTGCGATATTACGTGGTACATCATGTGCGAAGTGTTGAATTTTCAAACCTTAAACTTTCCTCCGCGGAAACGAATTAAGAAACTAGCTGCCTTCGGCGTGCGATTATAATGCATATCCTATCAAGAAGAATTTCATAGAAATTTCTGCCGTACCAATCGGGAGCCGAGAGACGGGGAATTTAATTATAAGGTAAACTTTATCGAGCTTTACATTTCGGTTTTTAAATATCGTAACAAATTCGTCGAGGTAAATTTGACATTTTACACGAAGCGATTCAGGTCGAGATGCATTAATAATCAAAATTAATCCAAGACTGCGATGACTTTTTGTCACGTTATCCAGCATAAATAGAGACGAAGCAGACTGAACTGGTTGACGTTAATCTAAATCAAAATAGGCATGTCTTAATATAAGTGAGTCAAATAAACGCTCTCCGCGGGATACAATAATCCGGTTGCTTTTGGTCTGTGACCGTAAAGCCGACCCATTTGCCTGCAGTTGAACGTCTGCTCCGAGTCGCACTAATGAGTCTCGGAATGTAACAGACGAGAAGTAAGGGACCCGTTGGCCCTGACACACATCTGGCGTGATTAAATTTCCAAGGAATCCCGAAGTTTTCCCGATGGAAAGGATCAAAAGATGTATTAGTAAATCCGAGTTTCGTTGATTCTTAACTACAACACGGCACGGCCTGTCAGACCGCTGTGACTGTTTGCAAAAAAAAAAAAAAAAATAAGAAATGTATATTCGTTTAAATTTATAAAATACAATCATTTAAAATCTACAGGAAGTAACTAAGCTACTTCCTGAATTATACCCCCTTATAATTTCCGTAAAGACAAGAGCGAGAAAGGTATTCGACCACAAATCGGATTATAAAATCCCGCTTCGCCAGATCTATTACAGAAATCACTCTCCGTTATTTTTCCCTCCCGATGAGACCCGCGGTGCGGCGGCGGCGGGGCGGCGACGGTGGCTGTCACTATGCCGTGCGACATTTTTATCGCGCAAGAATATCGGCGGCGTTCCACCGGCGAGCGGTGGAATTAATTAAGTATCTCTCTCCGCTCTCTCGGTGGGTGGACGTGCGGGATGGCGAAATTACTCGCTTCCTGGTTGAAGAGCCTCCGGATTGTTCGCCGACGCGAGAACCGACGGCGCGCGTTGAGCTCCGTTTACATCGCGTCATTTTGCGATAATAATTAGCATTATCGAGCGCGCGGCAAATTGCCGCAACCGCGGCGGTGGACGGAGAGGTTTCAAGTTTCCCTCCATTGCATTCTTAAAGCGTTCATATTCGAAAAAAATCCGACGAACTATACAGTAACTATACTATGCGACGCGTATAAGGTCTATCGTGAAGGTTTATCATTTTAATATACGAAAACCGAATATATCGGTAACGCACAGAAATTTCTACGTGACATGAATTTTCCATCCATCTGCACGTAGAACGGACCAAATCCATTTTATCATGTATATACCAAAAACCATTTTCCACAGAGGGATATACCCGAAATACGCATGATAGCGAGAACGCTTCTCGCGGCTTACGCGTAACAAGAAATTGATTTTCGGCGGCGAGGAAAAAAAAACAGAGGGATGGACAGGAGAGACAGAGAGAGAGAAAGAGAGAGAGAGGGGGGAGAGAGCAAATCGTTTTCGCCCGCGCCAACCAAAAATCGTGCTCTCGCGGGGCGCGCAATCTCGGTAATCCGATCTAATTAACGAGGAGACGTGATCGGATCATCGAATGCTTGCATTATTGGATACCGCCGCGATCGGCGGTTTTGTACACACGGCGAAATTGTTTTCGAAACCGGCCGATAAACGACGGCGCGGTGCTGCAACCCGGGGTGCCCGCCCGCGCTCATGGCGTTATTTTCAGCGGCTCGCCGCGACGCTATTCTGTCGATTTATTTACGGCACGGACGCGACGAACCTGACGAATCCTTTATTCCGATCCGCGGAATTTCGGAAATCGCGAGCGATGTTCGATCGGGCGATTTGATTATTGCATCGGGTCGCCGTGATATACATATTATATAATTCGGAACACAAATATATATATATGTATTCGCGACCTCTTATTTTTGCAAATTAATACAAATGAGATTTCGCAGATATTATGCAAGAGCGAGAAAGAGAGAGAGAGAAAGAGAGTGAAAATTAGTCGCGCAAATCTTTCCATTTGAAATACAAAATTCATCTCATGAAAAAAAAAATGCATTTCTATTTGGCAACAATCTTGAATAATCGCTTGATAACGTAAAGTGAGAATTGAGATTGCATCGTAAGGATTTTGAAATAAAACCGCGAAATCTTTTTTTAACGACAGGCCGAGCTACCATTAGCCCAGCTGCAGCGGAATAACCATCGCGATCGTATTCACGATTATTAGCCCGTCCGTTAATTTGTCGTCTCCGCCGACGACAGGCCGTCTCGCACGAAAGACAGACGGGCCTGCGCCGTTGAGTATTACGGGCGGCAGTTAATTTTCAGTATCGATCATCCTGCGCGCAACGAGGGCGATTTAATTAATTAATTTCTCGCGACATGAGTTACGAGTACCCTGTTGGACGTTCGATCGCCGGGAAAATGGAGAGCCGGCCTTCTCCAGTGTGTGGCGCGCCTAAACACTAAGTCTCCCTCCTCTCATGTCCTCGCGTGGACGAGAGAAAAATGACGTTTCGAGGGAATGGATTCGCGTTTCCCGAATCGAGAAGCAAAATCGACAGACAAACATACACGAAGAGAGGTTTGCAGTCGAAGATTCGTGTCGCATTCATTTTTTTTTTCGAATTATGAATAATAATAGACAAAGGTCTTTATAATGCTTTGTGTCCGGAAAAAGTATTGATCGATCGCATCGATCAATTGACTGATATGTTCAAATGTGATTTGTTAATTTTTTCCGCCATCCGAGATCCCGGAGCGATTTCTAACATCACACGAAAAGAATGATTTTGCTGGATAGGTACACGGAAAGAACGATTTTGTTAAAAGAAAAAATTTTACTGAATACGAATCTGAAAATAATTTTTTGTTGAATCGCCAAAATAATTTGTTGGAATATTAAAACTGATAAGCATTACTATGTAAAATGTTTTGATATTCGAGCAATCATTTTGACTTTCGCACAAAATTATTTTCAGATCTGAATCTAGCAAAATTGTTCTTTCCGTGTATAGATCTGAAAATAATTCTTATTGGACCATCGAAATAATTTTGTTGAAAAATCAAACTGATTGCCAGAATAACAAAACGTTTTATAGTAATGCTCATTATTTTGTTGCTTTCCAAAATTACTTTGATGATCCAACAAAAATTATTTTCAGATCTGTATCCAGCAAAATTTGTAGACATTCCAGCAAAATCGTTCTTTCCGTGCATGGACAAAAGAGACTCAAGGCAGAACTTTGTACGGTTTTACACGGTAAAACGCGAGCGTTTACTCGCAACGCACGCGCGAGCTAAGAGACTCTCGCGTGATGGCGGCTCTTAAGTTACACTCGTTTCATACCGAATGAAATTGCGTACATCCACCTCCCGCGGAACATCACGTCAATGCCACGCAAGCCCATGCCGCGTTGCTTATTTTTCCACGGGATAGTTTCCGGTAGATGTTTACCCGAGCGGAAGACTCCGAGGCAGAGAGAGAGAGAGAGAGAGAGAGAGAAATAAAGAGAGAGGGAGAGGGAGAGAGATAAAAAGAGAGTTCTTTTACTCCTCTCGCAATGCTACCCTCTTCCGCGGAAAGTTAGCTGGCGGTTTGGAAACCGCAAATCGCGAAACACGGAAATCACGCAGAGGGAGAGAGGGAGAGAGAGTAGAAATATACTGTCGAGCAATCGATTACCCGGAGAGGAATCGCCCTCTTATTACTCCAGACAACCGCTTTGCGAAGCGTTGCAAAACGAATGCCACATCGATCGACAGTCGGCGCGATCACGGACAAACAAATGCTGGAAAGAATCCAGATTGACGGCTATAAATATGCGGGATGTTCGGGAATCCGAGCGAAATTGTTCAGCGGCGTGTGTCTAAAAAAAAAAAGAGATATTGCGAAAAAAGATTCAATAGGAAGAAAAAAAATAGAAATTGAAGATCTCCTCCGGGTGTCGGGTGCTGCGCGCATCAAACCTTTTTATTAGGAATTTCCGTTGTCCCCATCGCCGTCGTTCCTCCTGGGAGGAAGTATTCCACGGGCATAATCCGTGCTTACAAATCTCGAAATCACGGGAAGAAAAATCGACGGGGGCCGCGACACGTCGACCATAAACGTCGGAATGGAAAAATATGATACGCCCCGCGAACCCGAAATACGAGAGTTCCAAGTCCAAGACGTAAAGAAAATAGAGGAGAGAAACTTCGAAAGGAAATATTCCACTCGCACGCGCGCGCGCGGGGAGGGAGAATTGATGGATTGCTTTGCGGGAGTCGGGCGACCTTGATGATCAAACGAGCTCCGCGTACCCACGTGGGTGGGCCGTTTAACTTAAATGACACACTCAAACAATCCTGAATATTGTAAACATTATAAACATAATCACAAAAACGCTAACATTTTACATTACGATACCTTATTATACGTTTAAACTTCTCCAAATACAAGAGAAGATGGGGAAGGAGGGGGGAGGGGGAAGAGAAATAGAAATCGCGTTATAAAATATGAAAAATGAGTAATCGATTGCGTGTGCAATGTTCTAAAATGCATTATTGAAGATAAAATTTCGCGTTACCGTTCGCGTGTTTCAAAATTTTAGATCGCGATTTAAGAAAACTGATATCGCCGTCTTTATTGGCGTGCGAAAGAGCTATTACGCCATATCAGAAACGGAAAGTAAGCGGCCAAGATAAAGCGTGGCTGAGTTTACATTACAATCTAATTATCGCGAAATCGATGGTTACAGTCCTAATTGAGATAACAGTAAGTACCGCGTTTTAAGCCCCGCGCGGAAAACGTCTCTCGCATATAGGGAAAGGTTATATTAACTTGTTATAAAAAGGAAAAAAGTGGAGGAGGCCAAATTGACCTTCCGCGCTTAATAAATCCTTTAATATCTCGGTTATGGGAGGCATTTAGTCGTCTCGTAAGGTCCCTAAGAGACCGTTCCGGCGCATGCTCAACATTCCCGGCATAGGGTTCCCATAAATTGCGAGTATGATACGTCCTGAAAACGTCGGGCCGCGGGAGTGCTTTAACACTAAACGACGAGAGGAAGAACAAAAAGAAAGAAAAGATTAAACGGATGACACGTCGGATCGATATCAAGGTAAAATGAGACACCTAACGTGCTGCGCGCATACACACACACACACATACACAGCGCTGCTCCGGGTTGGTGCAGCTATAAAATATCAGTGAACGAGTTTTCGCAACCTGTCAGCGCTCTTCTTTGAAACTCAATAATAATTCTATAACTAACCGATAAAATTCATCGTCGGTTATCCAATAGCCATAAAACTGTATTCCCCGCTATTAATACTTCTATTAAATATCGTTACCATTAATTCGCCGTGGTTGCAGAGCGGAATATTATTAAAAAAAAAAAAAAAAAATAGCGTTAGAGATTGTCAACCTTAAAAATAAAAATAACGGAACGATATCAAATTGTAGCAAATTGACAATAAAAGTTTAATAACAAATTTTAAGCGAATCAAATTGTCGCGTTTCGTGCTGGTCACGCAGACTCTCTTCCGACGAAGAGATTTTCTCGTTATGCAAATACTCTCGCGAAAACGGCAATAGGGAGGTCTGAGCGCGCGCCTAACGCGCGTCGGCTCGTCGAAAAAGCATTCGTTCGAGGCTAAACGGAGGAGCTCGAGTTCTCTCTTCCGAATTGCGAAACGCGTCTCGCATAATGATGAACCGCGACGATTTCGGTTTCGGTTGCGCGACGGTGCGACGAGAGCCCACCGTGCGTCGCGTCGCCGGTACAGAAAAAAAAAGGAAGAGGGTCTCCCGATGATAGCGCGGAACCGGTTTCTCACGATTTCGGACGGCAAGGTGATCGTGGCTCAATCGTAATCCGAATGCAATGTCGCGACACAGCCAAGGAAGGGGGGGAGCGCAGGTGTACTCCTGGCGGCGGGTGCATCATCGAAGAAAATAGCTCTCTCAAACGAACATTTCGCGAACGGTCCGCGCGCGCGATTACCATTCGCGGCGCAAAAATATGCCCAAGACACAGACTTAGTCATCGATATTCGGATCACGGCCACAATTACGGCCGATATCACCGACCGTGGAATTTCAGGCCGAGATACGGCGTGAATTGCGAAGTAGTCCGTGAACCCTTTCAATACACTTCGTAAAAAAATTAACTCGAAAAGGGGGGGGGGGAGAGAGAGAGAGAGAGAATGTTTTTCCAATCTCTACCGACGTTACATTAATAAAAATACGCCAGATCCGCTGGATTGAAAATTTCATAATCGCAAAAATTAATTGTAAACATACGTAACGATACACCCCGGGGGTGATTAGTGAAACTGCGATTGAGCGCCCGACGGGCAAGCCATTTTTGTCCGTCGAGAAACTACACCTAATCGCGATTACAGTGGATTTCCTTTTACGTCGACCGGCGACACTCGCGGTTATACGAACGCAAAAGGTGTGGTTTCTAATTCCCGAGGAAGCAATTACGCGCCGTAAAGTTGCTTCACTCGTACGTATACGTGAGGCTCGCGCTTAGCAAGGAGGTACCCCCGCTCTGATTGCCGGTTTGCAGCCTAGTTTCTATTGACAATGGCGTCGTTGACGACGGCGACAAATCTTGCTCAATGAAGCGCGCGAGGGCCTAAGAGATACAAATTTCAGCCTCGTGTCACGAATGCAAAAGCGCCCGGAATTTTGAAGCGAGCTAAGCGAAAAATAGTGCTGCGCTTTAGGACAGATTGCATATATATATATACAGGGTGTCCCGAAATTCGCAAATCAAAATATCATAGCAGGAAAGTCTTCCAAAAATTAAGTAAAAAAGTTATTTGTAAATTTTTAATTTAAGCAGTTTTTGAGATGTAAGGGTTTAAATTTATTTATAATGTCCAAATTATAGATTAAACGGAAATATGTCCGTGAACGCGTTGATAGTGTTAGTGGCATTTCACGCGAGTACTAATCTATAACTGATTAAATTTAAATCCTTATATCTCTTGCAAAAACTATTGCTTAAATTAAAAATGTACAAATAACTTTTTTACTTAATTTTTCGAAGACTTTCCTGCTATGATATTTTGATTCGCGAATTTCGGGACACCCTGTACATACATATATATTCCGTAGCGGAATATTTTGCAAAAAGAATTTTCAAGCAAGTTGACGTTTTCAAAGTGAATCAGAAATCTTGAAACTACCTAGTGCACCTGGCGCAGGCTGGTACATAAGAGCTCATTTAAACTACTGTTCCTAATGTCCATAGAGTAATTTTATTCTCGGTTTACTTCTGATTATAAGAATTAGAAGAAGATATAAAGAACAAATTTAACTAAGATTAAAGTCAATCAACATTGGTAGAAAATGAGTCTAAAAACGTTTCTCGTTTCTGAAAGGAAGAAGACCGGACGATTGCTCCTGCAGAACGACCGCGGTTTGGTCGTTATAGAGAAGATTGGGAAGCGCCGAGGACAAGCGCAGAAGACTGCGCCGCGCTGCAACGGGACGGCTCCCAAGTCGCGTGCAAAAGGAGCTTCGCGAGGAGCTGGGCGCGCGGAAGAGGGGGGCGGGAGACGCGCACAACAACGATTCTCACGATCCTGAAGAACCTAGGGCCGTATATACCGATCCGACTGGCGTACCACGGCCGCGGGGTACCGGTATAGGCCATCAGGTGCATACACACATGCATGCGGGCGCGCGCGTATACCGTATAGGCCGGCCGGTGGGTTCGAGGAACGCGCGGGCAATGCGGCGCGACGCGATAAGCCGCGTGTAACTCTATGCGCCGCCGCAAGCCGAGCTTGGGACTCTGTTTACTTGCAGTGATTTTTACACCCACCGCCTCACAAAAAACGCATGCTCTCGCGGTCTCTCCCCCCCCCCTCCGCGGCCCCTTCACATCTTTCCGTCGGTCGTCTTGACGTTGTCGGACGACTCATTGATACCGGCTAACGCGCGCGCCTCGACGTCGCGTAATCGCGCCCATCGCCGTTTCTCTCTCCTCGCCGCCCGGCGACAGCGACGAGTTTTCCCAGCGGTACTTAAATGATTGTTCCGCGAGATACGTTTGTACAAGCCGGGGCTCCTGTCCGTGGTGTACGGACCAGTCAGTCTACCGCAGTTCTACACACCTCGAGGCCCCCGCGAGACGGCGGAAAATTATTTACCGGGAGACGCGACATAAATATTCAACGACATTTGACACAAAAAGGTACCTAGACAAATAGGTGAGGAAAGACGCATGCACGGGAGCGTAATTTATAGACGCCTTTCCGCTAAAAGTGAAGATTAATGAATGTTAATAAAACCACCGCTTAAGGATATCGAGCTATATTTGTACTGTCACGTCACTCTTCGCATTGAGGACGAATAAAACATTTACGTGTGTGAGGTACACCGATTCCATCGTCGACGCTTATTTTATTATAAATAAAATTTTGATTTTTATTAAAATTTTCAATTTTATTAAATTACCGAGTTAAATCGACGTTACCATCTTTTTTCAGGTATTTCCATTATTATAACGTTGTTATATATACTCTTTGACAAAAAACTTGCGCGCTGTATATATACATATATATATATCGTCGCTTTAAACACAGGAAAATGACACATGTTTAAAAGTGCTCATTTTTTTTTACACACGCATCACTTTTGTATTAGCGCAGCAATGCACTACACATATATACAATGCATAACTTCTCTTCAGAGTATTACATTTCTTACTGGCATTATTAGATACCCGAGATCCTTCGTCATCCTTAAACCCATAAAACGTACAATATCTTAAAAGAAAGAAAGCCGTCACGTGTACCTAGTCGGCAGCACCTGTTTCTTCTCAGGCCCAGTTTCATAATACATGGTCAAAACGAAAAAAAAAAAAGTTAGGTTAACTGAAAACTTGAGAATTTACTAAAACACACTTTCATAAGCTTATACTCGAATAAACTGAAGGTTATCACCAGGTGTACCAGTTGACATCAAGTTAACTCGATAACGGTTGAGTCCTAAGCAAACGTTATTAAACAACAAACTTCTTGGTAATTTTTAACCTTTAGAGGGTAAACCATACATTATGAAAATGGGCCTCCAGTTTAGAGAAGCATGCTTCCGCCGGCTGCGCAAGCCCGGCAAGCCGGGACTGTGCGCTCCCCAAAACCGGCGCGAAATCAAGATTTCCGGCGGCGTGTGCTCCTGGGAAGGATCAAGGCCGAGGGACCGTGACGAACAATGGGGCATTCGTTCCAGGCAGGCAATCCCTACCGGCAACGGAGACTCCGGCTCGGGGATTTCGCGTCGCCCGCGCCGGTGAAAATTCTCTCTCCTCGACCACGTGCGAGAACGTGCGGCGGCGGCGGGGGGGAGGACGATTCGGAGCCGCGGCAGCCGGTTTCAATGCCGCGGACATGCGCCCTCCGCGACTCCGCGCGAGCGCGCGTTTACGACAGGGGGAGGAGGCGGGAAAGGAGAATCCGCGCGGATTTCGGAGCGCGCGCGCGCGCGCGGTCGCACGCGGTGGCTCCGCGCCGGAAACGCTCGGCTCAACGTGGTGCTACCGCCGGCTCCGAAAATCCGATCGTCGTGCCACGCCGTGCGGCGACCCTCCGTCGTCGCCGCGGGGCGTCGTGTGTCGCAATAATAACGTCGCGTCGGCACGCCGAATCCCGGTCGCGCTATTGGCCAGATGTACTAACCGTGTCCACGGTAGGGCTCCCAGACGGCGGCGTCGGCGGGCGGCTAGCGGTTGGCGGCAACGATGGAAGGAATGTTCCAGGCCGAATTCCGGAGTCGAATATCCCGTGCACCTGGTGGTTCGGCGACGTGGCTAATTTCCCCCTCGTCGCGTTTCGTCTCACTCACTCAAAATGCAAGCGCGGCACAAGACGGCGAGGTGAATTCCAAAAACGAAAAACTCCCTTTTCGGACTAATCTCCTCCCTCTCTCTCTCGCGCGGATATTTTTTTTTTCCTCCACCGCGCAGTCTCACGGCTCTTTTGTCACGCCGCGGATACCCGATGACACACACGCGAGAAACACACTGTCGTAGAGTCACGGCGATGACGACCAAGGCAGCGGTGACGACGACGACGACGACGACGACTGCCGGATCACGTTCGTTATGAATCGGTGGCAACGTCACGGGGAGAAGGACGGGCACATATACACATATATATACGTATATAATATATATACATATATATATACACACGCGCGCGCGTCGAGGTAGCGGCGTCGCTCGCTCGCTCGTTCGTTCGTTCGTTACGTACGTTTACGCGTCGGCTGTCGGCGAGGCGAGGAGCCCGTTTTGGAGGTTAGGAAGCGCACAACGACGACGCACCACCGGCTAGCTACTGCTCTCCTTCCTCTCTCCGCCTTTCCCTACAAGCTACGTGCCGCCGCCGTCTCACTCTATCCCGTCTGCCCCTCTCGCTCTGGCACTCTCCCACACGAGGGTCTCTCTCTCCGCCGAGGAACGACTGTACGGATCCCGCCGTCACGTTGTACGCCGTTCATGCAACTAAACCGATCGTCCGTTTTGCCGGGGGTAAACACCGAAGTAAACGATAGACAGAGCGAGAGAGAGAGAGAGAGAGAGAGGCAGGGATAAACAATAACGATGAGGAAGCGAGACGGACGGAGGAAAACAAAGAGGCCACGGGCGACAACAAAGACGAAACGCGTTTGCCTCGGCGAAAGAGCGAGAAAAAACGAAGGGGAGGGGAGGAATTCTCCGAATAACGCCGGTTAAACGAGAGAGAGAGAGAGAGAGAGAAACTCCCGAACTGACGCGCGACCGTGAAAACGTGTACGGCGCGATGGACCCGGCTTAAAAATTGTATGCACGTTCGAAAAAGCGTGGAGAGTGACGGATAAAAATAGAGGGACATAGAGAAGAAATGAGGCGATGTTAAAACTTTGCTACGAATCGTGGCGCGCCATGAGAGAACAGAGTTGCGCGGGGGACGGAGGGGGAGGGCGAGGAGCGACGAGAGGGCGCGAGAGGGGGACGCGTTGGAGAGACGCGCGCGGTGGGCTCTACGGGCGGGAGAAGGTTAGGCACGGCGCGCGGAGAGAGAGAGAGAGAGAGAGAGAGAGAGAGAGAGAGAGAGAGAGAGAGAGAGAGAAAGAGAGACGCCGTCGTCGTACGACATTGCGCGCCGTCGAAGAGGACTCGAATGGATATGTGTATATATCTATATAGGTGTAAAGTTGAACGGCCGGCTTTGTTGGCCGAGTTCTTCGAACCACCCCGAGATTATAAGAGTCGACATACTATGCTATGTTTCAAAGCGCCTTTCGAATATTGGCTCGCAATGCTTGGCTCTGTCGTGTACGTCTGTAAGTCCCGTAGGAAGGTAACTTCGGTTAAAACTGTCCGCGTTCAATCGTAATTTTCCGGAAACCTCAAATCCGCGGTTTCGCAGAAATCGGCGTCCGAGAAGACTTTTTCCAAACTTTTCAACGA
>NW_012026826.1:432943-437298 GCF_000956235.1 Wasmannia auropunctata | reverse complement strand
AGAGAGAGAGAGAGAGAGAGAAGGCAGGAGACGGCAGCAGCCAGCAAGCTTACCGTAGCCGAGCGCGGCGCGGCGCGCGGTGTATGGGCCAGGTGCGGAGCGGGGTTTTACACACGCGAGTGGGGAGAGCGACACAACGACTCCGACTCGGCGGAGGGACGCGGGGCAACTGACGCTCCAGGCGGTGTAGAGGGGGGACGGTAGGCTTCCGTGGGACGGGTGGGTTCGGTCGCGACGCGGGGGTCAAGGGGGGAGGGGGGGGAGCCAGGCTTGCCAGCCGGCAACAGCCGACGGCTCCGATCCGCCACGATCTCTCACTCGCGCTTCCCGCGCGTCCGTTGACGCGGTCCTCCTCGCTCCCGCGACGAGTTCGATGTATCGCCGCCGCCGCCGCCGCTGCTGCCGCCGCCGCCGTTGCCGCCGTCGCCGCCGCCGCCGCCGCCGTCACCGCCGCTGCCGTGCCGTGGCACGATGTGTCGGCGAGCGACGTAGGAGGCGCGCCAGGGTGTATACGGGGTGTCCGCGATATTCGTTGGCGATTACGCGCTATTCACCCTTCGGTTCCCCCGGCGAAGAACGATTTTGCGTAATGGCGGTTGCTGCGCGAAAACGCGCCCGTTAATGCACGCGCGAACGCGCCACCGTTCGCAATTTAATTCGCGTCGTAACGCGCGGTAAATAATCGTCGCGCAATGTTGCAAGCTTGTAATGTGTAAACTCGCGTAGAATACTCGGTCTCTCTTTCTCTCTCTATCACTCTCTCCCTCTCTCGGCCCCGCAGGAAAGTGGAAATAAATGTTCCGCCAAGGGCATTTGCATAATACGAGTTTGCATAGCACACATCTTGACTGTATTTGCATAATACGGATCCTGTTTGTATTTGCATAATCCAAATTTCGATTTTATTTTCAGCGGAGTAATATTCTATCGTTCGAAAATGGTTGACGCGTCCGGCGAGAATTATGTGTACGTGTGTATTTCGATGCGTTATTCATGCGACGGCCACCGAAAGTAACCCAGAACTCGTGTGTCATCTTTATTATAATTTTCCAAGGTGAAACACGTGTGTGAAGCGAAAAATGCTCTTTGCGGATCGCTTACAAAGGCACAGCTATTAATATTTAAAATTAAAACCTATTAAAATCTCGCAGAAACTGCGGAATATATTCGTAATATCACACAAGAATTGTATACATAATTTCCTAACATTATTCAAATATTATATAAAAAAGTATCTAAATCATGGATTTTGTAATTCCCTTTTAAAAACTTTGAATTATTCATCGCTATATATTAAATCGACCGAGCGGCCACGGATCTCGACTCCGGTATATGTTCAAACACTTCAAACGCGCGGCGTCGCGCGAACAAAGAGCTCGCGGCGCGGCGGAGGGAATTCCGCAGTCCGCGCGCGCGTTTCACCCGGTATATATTACCCGGCGCAGGACGATCACATGAACGAAAAGAATATGCGGCACGGACAAGGTGAGAGACGGAGGGGGGGGGTTAAAGGGGGGAGAGGGACGGGGAGAGACGGCGCGGGGATGGGGCCCCGAGGAGGAGAACAGAGTCGGCGGGACGAGGATGGCGCGCTCCGTGAAAAAGCGACGAGAGAGACGGAACGTAGGAGGGTTGGCAAGGGACGGAGCCCCCTCCCCGAGAGGGGCGTGGGGGGAGGAGGGGAGAGGAAGGGTGAGAGACGAGGAGGGACGGACATCGAGTGTCCGGGGAAACGAACGGGAGACCTTGTACATCGCCGAGAACGAAGCTTTGTGTCGGACGGCAGTTGCGTGAAGGGAGGAGAGTGCCGGGGCCCTGCCCGGGACAGAGTAGGAGAGAAGAGAGGGAAAGGGCGCAGAAGGGCCCTCGACGCATAAAGGTCCTCTCATACGACCGGACGGGATCCTTGTCCTCCCCCCCCCCTCTCTTTCTCCCTCGTTCTATGGTTTGCCAGCGGGGCCGAGCCGAGAAAACCGGATTGCCGCTTCACTTTTACGTTCGAATGCCGGAGTAAGTATATTTTTCGGGGACGCGCGCCGAAGATGTGTGTTACTTGATACGGAGTCCTCCCTCCCTCTCCTCTGCTACCTTCTCCCCCTCTCCAGCCGTATATACACTTTCGCCCGCGAGAGTATTTTTAGCCGCGGACCTGTGTATTTTTGACAACCGATCTCAAGAGGAGGGGTGGGGGGGGCTTGGACCGATGCCCCTATTAGATGCCCCCGAGAATCCACGCACTCGAGAATAAATGCTTCGATCTGTCAGCGATTCGCGAGAGGAGATTTTAATCATCTCTCGACGGGAGGAAGGCTCCGATACTCTTGTCTGCTGCAGCAGCGAAACGCGATCGTGTATATTTCCACGAATTACATCGTGCGCGGGGGAGTCTAACAGGAAATGTTGCAGTCTGTCGCAAGAAACGATATAAGGTGAATGTGAATTTCGTCAATGATAGTTTCCATTTCCGTGTAACAAAGCGATGTGTCAATTACGCTTTCACTCCTCGATTACTTTCGATTCACTCTCGCTCTTGACTCCGGAGTCGGAACGTTTTAATCACGTTTTCCGTCGTAGGGTGTAATATACACGTCGGGGGATTGATTCCCGAAGTGTGAAAGTATACGGAACGTGCGCTATACGATCATCGCGACACCGTAATTCTGCAGATTAGTATACGTGACGCATCCACGACGCGCCGAGGTGGGAAGCGAATCGTAACCGTGGGAGCGCGTCAAATGAAACCCGACGACGACGAAATCGTCCCTATCGCGCGGCGAGAGAGAGAGAGAGAGAGAGAGAGAGAGAGAGAGAGAGACAGACAGAGAGGCGGCCCGTAAACCGGGGCAGTATCGCGTATCAGCCGACTAATCAGTGAAATTCATTCATTAAGCGCGCACGCGAAATCCCGCGGCGGCGGCGTCGTGGCGCAAGAGAGGCGCGAATCTAATAATGAGAAATAAAAAAAGTTTCGAGTGCTCAGACGGCGTGTTAAGCGCAAGGATTGCGTAAACGCGATTCTCTATGGAATAGAATTATTATCGGCTGTCAAGCGAGTCACTTTGCGCTTACGTACAGTACGTGTTTATTTATAAATAGCTACGTTACTCAGCGTTGCTCCTCCGCCACCGCAGCATCGCATTACGTTTTTATGTGAAATCGTACCTCGCGTGAAATTAGAGGAGGAGGTGGATTAACTCCGGAAACGCTATTGACATCGAGCGATATGTATTGCTACATCGATATGTAAATACTGAGATAATGGATCACCATTTTAATTAATGTAATAAAAGATTTTGACGTAATATTTACAATCTAGACTTTTATGAACAAATATCTGTACGATTTTGCCGAAAGGTCTGAAATTTAATTGGATATCTGAAAATAATTTTGTTGAATCATCAAAATAATTATATTGGAAATTCAAATTGATCAGCGATGCTGCAAAAAATTTTGACATTCTAGCAACCAGTTTTTTCCAACACATAATTATTTTGATGATTCAACAAAACTACTTTGAAATTCGTATCCTGCTAAATTTTACGACCTTTTAGCAAAAAATCACTTTTTATCCATGTAATTATATTAACTGAAAAGAAAGAATAAAAGTACACTCGATCAAATTCAATCTTAAAACGATACGAAATGTCGAATTTACACGGAAAAAACGATTTTGTTGAAAGGTCTAAAAATTTTGCTAAAAACAGATATGAAAATAATTTTTTATTGAATCATCAAAATAATTTGTTGGAATGTTAAAACTGATAAGCATTGCTATAAAACGTTTTGATGTTCTAGCAATTATTTTGACTTTCGTACAAAATTATTTTGATTATTGAACAAAAATTATTTTCAGATCTGGATTCAGCAAAATTGTTCTTTCCGTGTACGTATATCTACAATAATATTACAATTAGGTAAAAAAAAACCCTTGGAGGTTATACATCGAAAAGTTAATGGACCCCGGACGAAGTTAACTTGACGAAGCTTTCTCTCCTCGAAACACACGCGCGGCGGTGTGCGAGGTGTCAGTTATACTCTCTCCACGAACAACAGGTATTTCGTAGAGACGTCAGTCTCGTTCACGTAGGTGCGATATGGACGTGAATGTGTGGCGGGACGGCTGGGCGTCGTGCCGGACAAAGGATGCGGTGAATCGTGCGGCCCTGCGTATTTGCATGGGAACGTACCCACAGGATCCTGGTGCTCAGCGCACAAAGGACCGAGGGCCTGCACCTTTTGCGCCCGTGCTCGCGCGCGGACGCGAGCGATTGCACGCTCACCTGTGCACACCACGAGGGCGTGCACGAGTTCGTGTATACCTATACGTGTTGTGTCGTCTCTTCCCCCCCCCCCTC
>NW_012026826.1:426912-432923 GCF_000956235.1 Wasmannia auropunctata | reverse complement strand
CTCTCCATCCTGACCCGCCATGCATCAGCGGGAAGGCACGTACGAATGCGGGAGGGAAGAGAGAGAGAAAGAAAGAGACCTTAAGATCCACGCTTAAAAATGTAGGATACCGCAGAACGGAGGGTTCGTCGTACCCTCTTGGGACGGGGTCAGATCGTTACTTTCCATTTCGACGAGGGATACGGGAAGGTCCTTCCCCTTGAGCCTGAGCGGGCGAAGGGAACGGCCGGGCTTATATACCTATCCCTGCCTGCGCAGGGCTTGTTCTCGGCTCGAAAACCCAATTCATCGTCGCGGGAATGGAGCGGTATACCGGATAAAGACACGCACACCCGAGGGACGTAACGCGGACGTGTGTTATTTATCGGACCGCGGATTTAGTCGCGATGAAGTCGGTCTGATTTGCAAACTTTTAATACTCTCGCGGAAAAGAGTGGATGTTGGATTCTCTGGGTCGCGCGAGGTCGCGCGCGCGCGCGCACGACATCGGTTCCGCGTGAATTCCGAAACCTGCATGCGGCGGCCGAACGCGCGGCGTTTCACGTTCAAGTTCGATTGCGCCAGCACCCGCGGATTAGCATAATTCAACGTTTTTGGCGAATCGCTAATCCGCCTTAATTCGATTTAACCGTCGATTTAACCGTCCAGAGTTCATATCCAATATATCCTTGTCGCGAATTTATGTAGGGGATATTAATATAAGATTTATGACGCGCGCTCTCTTTCTCTCGCGTCTAGACGTGAAACTACACAGTTTATCGATTTCTCGCGCGGGGTTATTAATGTCCTGTTTACATAGGAGCACTTATCATGCATCGCCATCGTCATCGCCGAAGAAGGCAATCGCGCGACTTTATATTTGTTACACAGAGTCGATTGATTGTTAACGGCGCTTGTCGTTTACCCGCTCTGTCGAATCGATACGAAACTTGACGATTATTATTTTATCAAGGCTGAAGTCGGCTCGATCAAACGGCACACGAGTAAATTAAAACGTTTGTTTTGTAGAACTGTCGTGATCGTTTGAGAAGAAAGCAACTATAATTTAATCTTTTTAATGGCGCAACACGATTATTTCAAATTGCCTCTCATATTTTATCGAGCCATCCACGATATCATGCTGTACGAGCTCAAGGTCGTCTGCCGCTTTCTCGTTCCCGGAACAAAAATAAAACGGCACTTGCACGGAACTTGAATAAACAAATTTCTTAGCATCTTATTCTGCGAATATTTGTATACAGATGCATTTTATTAGAACAAGATGAGCACCCACAAATATTTCAAGATAGAATATATACATATATATATATATATTTCTTAATCTAATATTTTGTTGTTACAACAATAAATACAAAAACCGATAAAGTGCATACATGTAAAAATTGACGTTGGACATCGGCGCATCATCTGAGATTCGTCGCAAAATGTTTGTGAGATCTTAAGCAACTCTAAATCCCCACGTACATTAGCAAAGTCGATAAAACGGTGACTCATATCATCATCACAGCTGATTCAAGGCTGAGAATCTACTCGACCCTATCCAACGGAAATAAAGCGTTTTCATCGATGTCGCCCGGTAATAAAGTACGCAAATGAGGTCGTGAGAAGAAGAGATAGAAAGACGGAGGCGGCGTGTGTCTCTCTCCCTCCCACGCTCCCCCTTCTCCCCCCCTCCCTCTCTTTCTCTCTCTTTCTTTCTCCTGCGACTTTTCTGCCGGTGTGTATTTTGCAGCTTCAAATCCCGAAACAGCACTCGCGCGACGTACGCGAAAGGGCAGAGACAGGCGAGTGGGCCATATCTCACCTCGGCGCGGAACGCTAAACGCCGCATTTCAACGTGCGAATTAAGATTTATCGCGGCCGCCGTTTGACCAAGAAGCCTTTTCGCGCCGCCGTAAAGTCTCGACGAAGACTTATAGACCTTAGTTAGCCCCGCTGCAAGTTTGCGCGTCGAGATCCACCGCGCGTTGCCAGTGGTGGATTCCGGCACAAGAGTTCGTCCCCCTCCTCTCCTCCCTCTCCCCCCCCCCTCGCCCCCGATCGTAGATGATTTTCGACTTTAGAAGATAATTTCTCCAGTATAATTCCGGATTGTTGTACACTATTATGTCCTAAAGGCGCAAGCGTTACCAGCGCGGGAACTTTGTGGAAACTGTAAGGATTCTTCTCTCTGATGTGACTGAGGCTTCCCGTTTGGAGTTGCCTTGAGAATCCGCGGAGAGACGGAGAAGTCTTGAAACTTGATGGGAACGAACACCTACGATCGCGCGAATTGTCTTAATGTAGGCGACACACGCTTGGCACAACTGGCGCCGTTCATCATTCACGAGGAACAGCCCGCAGAGATGCTTGCACGTAAGCGAGCGATTACACTTCTCACGTCTCCCGCTCCCGGAAAAATCTATCTTAAGTAGACCGTTGTAAATCAATCAGCTGTTTAGCGAGACCGTAAAGTCGCATAGAGTTTCTACCGTCTATTTCTACACGATGTACTCCGCACGTGTTACATACATCTAAAATAAACGTTTTCATCGCGACGTGCGACGTAGAGGTACGTAGATTTATCAAATGAGATAGAAATTTGAATCTATTTAACTGAGCAATCTTAACAATCTTTGGAATTTGTTGTATATAAATTCTTCACACAGAATTTCGAAGATCAATTTTTGTTAGTATAAAAATATGCAATTTAATGCGAATTTGTAAATCGCATTAAATTTTATAGAACCAGAAAAGTGCCTTAATTACATTTATAAAATACAATAAAAATCTTTTTTTTTTAATACACGGAAAAAACGATTTTATTGAAAGGTTTAAAAATTTTGCTAAAAACAGATCTGAAAATAATTTTTTGTTAAATCATCAAATTAATTTGGAATGTTAAAGCTGATAAGCATTGCTGTAAAACGGTTTAATATTCTAGCAATTACTTTGACTTTTACAAAATTATTTTTATTTTTGACCAAAAATTATTTTCAGATCTGGATTCAGCAAAATTGTTCTTTCCGTGTAGATACGCGTTAGTATCTAATCACTTACAACGTTAAAGGTACTTCTCAAGAACTTCAATTTATCCGTCAACAGTATATGATATAATCGTCTCGAGTGAAAGTAAATCTAGAGTGTAATGATATCGGTTCGAGTCGCGTGTTCGCTTCGGCGAAAAGTAGTCGAAGCGAAAACGCGAGCCGATTAGGAGGCGACGCGACTGGATAACGCAAGGTATTATCAGTTACCCCGATCGAGTAACCGTGAACCTGAATTCGAGAACGAGACTTGTTTTAACCGGTATACTATACAAGTTGAATGAGATATACGCTCTTTATCTTATACACATATATATGCCCTGTCGTCATTTAGTACGTTCCTCTCGTCGGAGGGCAGGAGGAGGAGGAGGAGGAGGAGAAGGAGGAGGAGGAGGAAGAGGACAGGTTTACATCTGCTAAACTCTCTTGGACCGGATTATATTTTACCGCAACGTCTGTCAAATAAATCCCTCCGCGATCGCGCAATAACAACAGACTCGTGTACGTAATTGTATATAGCGTCGTGCGGGCCGAAATTTAGGGCGCGTTATGTTTAGGAAATATTATCCGGTCCGCGAGCGCGTCTCCACCGCCGCGCCGCCGCGACAGGTTTTAACGTTCGACGATTTATCGCGGGTGTCCGTTTCCTACGAATGTTCTTTTATTTACCGGGCGGCGCTAAGCGTCACGACGCGGATACGTCGGTGTTTCGCCCCCCCCCCTCCCCCCTCTCCCCCGATGATATTTATAGCCGATGAAATATCGACGCTTTATACGCCGCATATATGAAGATGGATGTGCGTGCATACAAATTTCAAGGCCTTTAAATCGATACTTATCGGCCGATTACAACATCGCTGTCCTGTAATTTAACTGAAACAATGTGCCATTATAAAAATTTCTACGATGTCATTGAATGACGTTATAACACCGCGTTGTAACATTCAACGAATGAATCATCGAAACACGTTTTGATATTTTTCTCTGCGTTGCGCTGCCGTCGGTCGCTTTGTAAATTTTTCGAGAAACGTCTCGCGAGACGGCTGATTGTGAGCTATGTGCGCGAGCGGCGAGCCATCAGAGGCAAGGGGAACTGAAATTAATCTAAATTAAGTAATGACGCTCCCCCGCTCTTTAAGAACGTCGACGTCGGCGTTAGAGACTCAAATCGTCCAGTGGCGTATAACAAGATCGAGACGGCGAAAGACTCTCAAAATTTTTGGAGATCCAGCCGTGAATGAATTCACAAGAATGTATTTCTTTTTATTTTCATCGCTGAATTAATGTTTCTTACAGTATTCATTCATAAATTTGAAACAAATGTATTCCTTTTTATCAATATTCGTTCAACCACGTAATACATCGATTCACAATCAGACTGAATTCCTGTTATTTTTTGGATTTAAAATTAAAACGTGTGAGCACGGAAAGAGCAATTTTGCTTGAATCTAGATCTGAAAATAATTTTTCTCCAATAATCAAAATAATTTTGTGCGAAAGTCAAAATGATTGCTAGAATATTAAAATGATTTATAGCAATGCTTATCCGTTTTAATATTCCAATAAATTATTTTGATGATTCGACAGAAAATTATTTTCAGATCTGTTTTCAGCAAAATTTTTAGACCTTTTAACAAAATCGTCCTTTCCGTGAGCGATTAATTTCTTCTAATTTTCATCGCTGTATTATACTGTTTCTGATACTACTAGTTCTCATAAATTTAGAATACAAATGTATTCCTTTTTATCAGTATTTGTTTGAACTATGATACTCATCGATTCCTGTGTTTTCGGACTTAAAATTAAAACGTTTGAACGATTAATTAAAAATCTGTCGAAGTAGCAATTACGAAAACGAAGAACCGACAAGAAAACAAAGGACAGCTTATCTCCACGCATTTTTTGTTGGTGCAACCGATTCGAGTATTTCCGAGATGTATCGAGTTTTCGGAGCCGTAAAAATTACGCTCGCTACAACTGCCGCCACTCTCATTTGCACTGTCTCTCCTTTTCAGCCTTTCTCGCGTCTCTCCACGGCATGCACCAGCTGCCGTACGTCTCCTGGTTAATTAATCGACTCGTTCGTCTGACCCTCTGCTTGCACTCTGCCTCTCTTTAACTACGTTGCCTCTCCCATCGTTTTACGAGCATCGCGCTGTTTCGACACAACGAAGCTCGTGTATGAAAATTGTAGAAAGTACTCGGATGCAATGAACTCCTAGCAATGAAGACACGAAACTCGAAACGCAAATCATCAACCCACTCGATCGATTCTGTTTTTATCGATGTAATTTTTCGAATCTCACTTCTTCAGTCGAACTGCTATTAAGACTGTACGTCGTGAAATTTAATACCTCATTCTCTTTTCGATATTATTAACTGCTATTCCCGAAAATGATTGTGGTTTTGTCTGCGATGCCGATTCGCGAGATCTCCGAACGGACGCGCGTTACCGTCTCGGCCAAACGATAATTCACAGTGAAAGACAATCCGACGCCGTCGGTGACGGTGCTCGAAAGCAAAGGACGCGCGGGTTGGCATCATTTCAGTCACTTCTAATTCCGTCGACCAGACATCGGCCAGCCGATTTACTAATCGGCCAGCGCGTTCCTTCCCGGAGTTTAATGCAGCGACGCTTCGAATTCATCTTAAATGGTTTTTACATGCGTCGAAGCTTCGTGCCGCTTGGCGTTAAACTCCGGTATCTCGAATGACTCGCGATGACTCCTCGCCGATGATCTACCGAGTCGTCGGGCGCGGCCCTCGCGCACGCGGGGTGCGCCATAAATCGCGCGTCGCGAAAAGCTATTTTTGCGGAAACTACGTGGAGCGTTAATTGCCGCAGACAAGTCAATCCCGCGCAGCTTGCCGCAGTATAGCGAAGTTAATTAACCGCCACGTCAGAGTCTCTTACTAAGCGCGGTCCTAGAATCTGGCTGCGAATCCTCGCCGCATTTCGCTTCTCTCTCCCTCCCCCCCCCCACT
>NW_012026826.1:414328-426892 GCF_000956235.1 Wasmannia auropunctata | reverse complement strand
CTACTCTCTCTCTCTCTCTCTCTCTCTCTCTCTCTCTGTCTTTCTCTTTCTCTTCCTGGCGTGATACATACCCACCCACCCGCCAGTCTATCTGTCTCTCCGGCCCGCCTATCTCTATCTCTATCAGCGAAAACGTAAGCCGGGACCATCGCCAACTTCGCCCGACCACGACGACGACGGCTTCGTGCTCGGTCGCTGTTTGACTTACCGACGATTTCGCCAAAACTTCGCGCCGTTCAAACACCGCCTACCAGGAACGTTCCGTGTATTTTGACGCTTTGACCCAGACGCATAAACAACCGTGAAGCTGTAGCCGGGCGTGTGGATTCGGATACCGCGCGTATCTCGCGCCTGCGAGCTTCACGGCCGTGGAAATTGAAAAGAGTCGCGTCGTGTCACGGAAAATTTGCCCGACCGGGAAAACGCTGTTGTGAAGAAACTGACAGGGGGGGGGGGAAAAAAAAGGAAAAACGGAAGACAGTAGTAGGATAAACAGGCAGTATCCGAATAATTACTGTTGCCGGTAATCTCATTCGCGATAAAACCGTGTCACGCGCGCGCGCGCGCGCGGGCAAATAAAAAAACGATATATAGTCCGACGCGGAGCGGCAAAGCGTTAAGCTCGCGTAAAGGTGTCTCTCAAAGGTACAGCACGACAGGCGTAAAATCTAGCAGCGGCAGAGGGCTCGCAGATTATATTTTTAAAAAGCGCGTCGCGTATCATTTACGGGCGCGAATTAATCACGAAACTCGGTTGCGAGCGGCGATAACAAGCTTTTTGCATTCTTTCTCCTTTTACCTTCGTAAACAGTCGCCGGAGAGCGGTTGCCGCCCCGCGCCCTCGCCGTCGGGCGCAGGGAAGGGGGGAGGGGTGAACGCAATTTTTCGCAGGCAATATGCCCGGGTTTTAATCCGTATGTACGTTACGATTTAAATTGGATATCGGATATTAAATTGAATCATATATCGGCGCCCTTAGTCACGGATATTTCGCGAAATAAATCTGGTTACGCGCGAAAGCTGAAACTTTCCACGACAATTCGATTATAGCCGTCCTGACGTTTCGGTGTGCAAGTTTTAATTTTTATTCGGCACAGATGGCGCGGAATTAGATAGCCTTCATTAAAACTTGGGCGATATATCACGCTCTATTGGCTGAAAGGAAGGTCGCGTCTTTTTCGTTTAAAAAACGAAAGCTGCAAAACGTCCTTCGTAATGAGATCATTACCGAACGTAATAGAGAACATAATAAGACAGATAAAAAAATGTATATATTATATAAAGAATATCTCTCTCACTGTCTACTTAGTTTCTTTTCCGCCATTAATATTCCTCAAATAAATTCGAAGTCTTTTTCTTCCTTATTGAAAGAATCGTTGAAGGAAATCTATCCCGGGAAGTAGGTATAACGATAGAAATGACACGACCTTCGTGCAGGAGAAACGGAAGTCGTTATACAACACGTGAAATTTTCAACCGCGCGAGGAATACAAAATGCACACTTACCATACAAGCCGTCGTGCTCGCCGCAAATGATAACATTTACCGGGTAATGACGATGCAATTTGTGCTGATAAAAAGTAAAACGACCAATATTATCGCATCGATTCTCCGGCCGCCACCTCGCCGTTGTCTCACGCGCGCGGAAAATACATTGCACGTATCGACAATATCGCGTGACCTTAAAGTCGCGCCTGCCATCCGTTCGTTTTTTTTCCTGCCTTCCTCCTCCTCCTCCTCCCCCCTCGACGACACTTTAAAAGAAAAATAAACGATTCCAAGTGGAGAGTGGAGCACGATCTATAAATATACGGGGATATGGGCACGCGGGCGTGCTTTTGAGCGCGAATCAATATAAATATCGTATAGGTAGAATCCCTGCTCGTTACTTTCCTATATCTGCTGTATCCTTCTTTTCGCACGAGGATAGATATTTCTCGCCTTGTGCGTGACTCGCGCTCATGGCAACGCATCCAGATTGGTCTCGTTCTTGCCTTCCTCCTCCTCCTCTCCCCTCTCCCCTTTCGGTTCGACCAATTTTTTTTTCTCGCAGATAAATCTCTACGCGTGGGAGAAGGAGTAGATCCAAGGGAAGATCCAAGGGCCCCCCGAAATCATGCATCACGCTTTAAACGTGCGTGCGGCAGGTGCGGTAACATTACCGTTATTAATTCGGCGTTAATTAATGGCGAGGGGAAGGCTGACTGTGCACTGCGCAGCAAAGGTGGACAAAGAACGATCGCCATCGTTCCCCGTCGTCGTCCGTCGACGCGAATTTAAGGAGGCGATTCCTCACGCCTCGCGGTTTACCTCCGTGTCCGCGAAATCCCATCGCGTAAATCCCCACATTCGGGATCGCAGAGGTTTCACTCTCAATGCCGTCACCTGCACTCTTAATCATGTATCGCCTAGTACCTCCAAATTCGAGGTATTTTTTTTGAACATGAAAATGACATTTCGAGTTACACGCTAAAAGGAAGTATTTTTCGCGGTATATTAGCACGAGGTACGGAATATATACGAGGTAATAATAAATTTGGCGATACAATTGGAGGTACTGTTCTTCTGCTGCTTCTGCATTTTGGAGGTACTGCGTCTGAATTCGCGATTCTTTTCTTTTGCAGGCTCCGAGTTCGTACCTCGTGTATATAATACGTATATATAATACGAGGTTACAAAATTTTGCGTATGTACCTCGTATTTATAAATACGAGGTACACGGCGGTAAAAATGTACCGTGTTACATAAAATACATCAAATATAAATACAGTGTTTGGCAAGTCCTTGATCAAATGACAAGACAATTGATTAAAGAGATTTCGTGTATCTCCAATTTTTGATACATATTTAAGGGATATACTTATGTTCTTCGTAATTACGTGGGGTTTATATTTCAACGTATACCTTCAATTTTTAGCGATACGTGATTAAAGGTGTACGCGCGCAATCGTCCGTCGAACGTAGCGCCGCGAGCGTGATTTTTATTTTTCGTTGTGTACGATATAAATATATGTATATAATTCCAGAGTTGGGAAAGTTACTTTGTAAAAGTAACTATATAGTTACAGTTACAGTTTTTTTGTCTCTCAAAAAGTAACTATAGTTACCGTTACAAGTTACCGACTCTGAAAAGTAACATGTTACAGTTACTCAAAAAGTAACGAATCGTTACTTTTCAGTTACTTTTAATAGAACATTAGCGTTATAAAAAAAGATTGGTTTACATTTACATATTATATAATTTTATTTAAAAAAAAACTAATGCGCGTATTTAAATATTTCGCATTTAAATATTTCGCATAATTACAATCAACATTACGATTAGATGATTAAGCGAAAGTGTTGCAGAATTTTGATCCATGAAAGTGACGACTTAACATATATCAAGTAACTGTAAAAGTAACTATTAAATTAGTTACTAGTTACTTAAAAAATCTAAGTTAAGTTACAGTTACACATGGAAAGAATGTAACGAAGTTAGGTTACAGTTATTGAAAAAAAAAAATAACTGTAACTGTAACTTCGTCACAAGTAACGAGTTCTTCACAAGTAACAAATAATTTCGCAATCCTGTATAATTCGCATTTGATTTGTATTTAGACGAAACAAAACTCCGATGGCAAGTTATGTCGCTGAAGCCCAAAGCAAATGGCGCCTTCCACCGTGACATTTGCACGATGTTGCAAATGAGATTTGCAGCTAAATTTGCGGTGTCGCGTCGAAACAGACGGAATTGCGGCATCGAAATGACGCGGCGAGACTTTACTCACGGAGATTCGGACTTAAGCCCATGGCACATGGAAAAACGTAGAGCAGTAAGACGTATATAAACAGTAAGTGAACTCGCCAATCACGGTAGAGAACGTAAGATTATTGCTTTATTACGTTTTCTACTGTGATTGGCCGATTTGGTTACTGCTTAAGTCTTACTGCTTTACGTTTTTCCATGTGCCATGGGCTTTATAGACGAAGGAATTCTCTCCCCCTCTCTTTCACAGAGCGAATCTTTACGACATGGCGCGTCTCGCCACAAGGAAAAAAAAATCAAAACTACCTCCCTTCGTTTTTTTCCAGAAGAACGCTCCCGCAGAACATTCAATTAAAACTCGTTCCACAAATTTCGCGTATTTTTCCTTCGCTCACCTATTACGAGGGGCGGACTTTGAAAATTTTGATTCGATAACCGCTATACCACTTACGTACGTTTATGTACGTGTAGTAAATATAGATCCCCCGTTGCTCTCTCCCTTTGACGCGACTCCTAAACAAAACTCAATTTCCCAGGCAGCTTAACCGAACGATACATACGCTGCATATTTCCAAAATGGATACCTGCAGGCGAATCTATTCGTTATCAAATCAATTCGTAATTCCAAATCTACGCGACACGGTAATCCGATCGGAAGGTATAATGTTTCGAATATTGGAAATTTGATCAACGTGGGTCTGCGCCTGGCTTTACGATGGAGGCCCGTAATTACATTAATGGCGAATCGTGGTAGATGGTAATATCGATTACGCTAACGTACCGCGTGGCTCTTTTAGAATGCGCGAGCAAAAGGCGCGCGCATTTGTGAGAGGATCTTTTATCGGACCTGTGCATCGCGGGACACCTCGCAATTTTCGCGCGAATGTACACCTCCGAATTGATCCTCGGCTCGTACACTCGCTTACATACACTGGTCTGTCCCAAATGAGACTATTTTTGGCGGTTCAATCAGAATTGTCGAAGGGTGGATCCATTGGACGGGACTTTTGTGTGCGGGATGTCAGGTATACAATTTGACCCTTCTCAGTTGCCACCGAGCCTTTTCAGCAGTCGATATACCGTCAGCAAAGTGCGTAACTTTTGTGTCTTGTCTGCACACGGAAAGAACAACTTTGCTAGATCCAGATCAAAAAATAATTTTTGTTTAATAATCAAAATAATTTTGTTGGAAAGTCAAAATGATTGCTAGAATATCAAAACGTTTTATAGCAATGCCTATATCATTTTTAACTTTCCAATAAATTATTTTGACTGTTGAACAAAAATTATTTTCAAATCTGTATTCAGCAAAATTTTTAGACCTTTCAACAAAATCGTTCTTTCCGTGCACGAGAGCGAAAATTCAGTACAGTTTGATCGTAGCCATCAAATTCTGCGTGAAACTGATGGGAAAATCTGATTCCGAAACGTTGGAGATGTTAAGAACAATTCTTATGAGAACGCTGCGCTTTGTCTTCAGAATTTGATCGCGTGCTCAAGACTGTACGGCATTTTTTCCCGTGACTAAGACACAAAAATTACAACTTGCACTTTGCTGACGGTATCGACTGCTAGAAAGATTTGGAAGCAACTGAGAAGGATCATCAGATTGTATAGCTGACATCCCGCACCAAAGGTCCAATGGATTCACCCTCCAACAATTCTAATTTGCCGCCAAAAATAATCTCATTATACTTTTGGGACAGACCAAATGTTGAACTGGACTGATAGAAAACACGCAGAAATCCGCACGACGATTTTGATCCCAAAGAATTCGTTCTTGAATCGGCTGGAAACTACGCCACTCGAACTTGTGTGGCGCACCGCAAACGATTGTTTTTCTTTTCATCTTACAACGCCGACATCGCCGCGACCGCAGAGGCAAATTAAATTCTCCCGCCGCAAGTGCGGGAAATTTTTATGCTTCGCGTCTGAGAGCGTGTTTTACTGAGCGCGGCGGAGGGAAACGCACAGAGAGAGAGAGAGAGAGAGAGAGAGCGCGCGCGCGCGCGACGAATGCGAAGCGAGAAAAGAGCTCGGGCTCGCGGCGCGAGGTATAGAAGTGAGGATACGCACGGAGCGAGGGAGAAGAGGTGAGGGAGAGGGAAAAAAAAGATACAAATGTAATTTCCAATGCGTTTGCATACCAACAGACGCGGGGACGAACGTCCCGGACGGCGGAGCAAAAAGCTTACGCGCGCCGGCAACATTCGAAAACATTTGCTGAATTCGCGGCGCCGGGCGCGACGACGCGGCGCGGCGTCGATGTAACGCATATTGTGTGGTGCGCAGTTCAGAACGCGGAATACCCCATTGTTCGGCATTGCCGGCACGTATATTCCCTCCTTCAACGATGATTGATAACCGACTTCGCTGCTGGTGTAAGTTCGCGTGCACGCGAGCCGCATACATTAGCGATAATAGTGCGCGTATCGCGGGCGAATCGCGCGCGGGCCACGCACTTCCACAGCCGCGCGCTCTCGGAAGCGGCGCGGCGCGCAAACACGGACGCGCGTCTCGGCGGGGATCAGGGATGGCCATTTCACGCGCGGGGGGGTGTTACTTACCATGTATACCAACCGACTGCCGACTGTAATGACACCGTGTAACTTTACTCCCGCGGAGAATCAGATCCCGCGAGCGAATCAGAGATTTCCCGCGTGTTCGCGCGCGAGTTATTAGGTCTAATTATAATTAATCCTCGCATAATTAATTCTAACGGGATCTAACGCTAATCTTTTCTAAGCCCTCAGCGAGAAGCCCTCCGTCACGACGAAATGGACGAGGTTGGATAGAGAGGGGTGCGGGGGAGGGGGAGGAAGGGGGAGCAACGTGGAACTCGAGATTTGTGACTCGTCTTACGTTTATATCTATGCCGTTTAGCAGAACTGTTCGGCTCCCTCGCGAGTTGAGAACCCCGACTTGTATCGCGAGCACATTCCGCCGGCTCTGGAAGCGAATATATGGTATAGAGGAAGTAGCTTCTCGCACATACGTGCACCCATTGGAACTGGCGGCACCCGGCACCTATGTGCTCCCCATCTCCTCCCTCTGCCCTCCCCCTCGTAGAAACAGCGGGCCGTATTGTGCGAGGCTCGACGTGTCTACAAGTTGCGCGAGATAAGCGCTGAATAGGTTCGTTTATTGAACTTCGCACTCTTCGAACCTTCGCCACCGCCGCGCCGATTTACCGGGCCTCTCCCTTCCTCGCCCCCCCCCGCCCTCCTCTTGTTCGCGAGCGGTGTCGCGACAGCTTCGCGCGGAATATTTTTTCCGTTCGATCGAATGAAGTAACAGTATTTTGTAAATTTCAATACTCTTCTCTCTCGCAAATATCCCGCTCTAAAGAGAATATAATTAATGAACACAGCTACCAGATTAATAATCTCGATGTTTTGCATAATTATCGCGGTGATAAACAAGTTTAAAGCCGTCATCGAAATACCTGTGTGCAGCGTCACGCGGCGATTATACACGCGTTGCGTTATTATTCGTCTAATATTACGGCGACGCGAAAACCGTTTTTACGACAGTCGCATTTGTTGTTTGTACGGAGCATATTACGCGAATACGCGGAAATATTCGACGCTATATCGTAATCCCGGCGAGCCCATCTGGTGTCCGTTAGCCCGTCTGTTAAAATAATCGGCATTTGAAACGGTCGCGTTCCCGGAACGCGCGCGCGACGACGCAGTTTAGCGAAACGTCTAATCTGCACGTTATACATACGTCGGGACAGACTGCCGCCGTCACGCCAGCGCCAGTACGTACGCGGGTATCGTAAATGTCGCATCGGCCATTACCGGGCCGATGCTTACAGAATACCTGGATGGGATTTCCACATGGCGGGCCAGCGAAGCTCCGTTTTTGGCTCTCGCATCAATATATTGTTCCTAAAAGCTTCCTCAAACTGGCGTTCAAAAGACACTCTTCTTCGGCTTTCGCTTTACACAATAAATGTCAACTCTAAGAATAAGCAATTTACGACACTAATTTCTTCGCGAGGCCCAAACGACACTCCTCGGCTTCCGCTTCACACGATAAACTAGTCAAGAATAAGCAATTTACGGTTATTAATTTCTTTACGAGGTGAAAAACGAAATCTGTTATAGATATTGCAGCGAAAATTAATTAAACTCGACAGAAAATGCACGGACGACTGCAAGAAAGACAATGAATAAATTCCAATGAGATATTCATTAATTTTTATGTTAGGATAATTAATATAGACACGTATTAATTTTCTCTTGAAACGCTGCAAGAAGTCGACATAGAGCAATATATTAATAAAATAACCTTCTCAAACAAATACCTTTTTTTTAAATGGAATGTATCCCGCTCTTTGGGCAAACGTTGGATTTAATATGTGACCCGTTTCCATGACCCGTTGATCGAAATTGACGCGAGCACAGCCTATAATATTCAGCGTGAATTTACTTTGCAGAATATTAAATATATTTCGAAACGACAACAAGTCGGTTTGGCGCGCGGCCTTGATATTTGTTTTTGTAGCGCAACGCTGTATGTACAACCGCGCCGGCTCCCGTACGTACACAAGGTCGCTCCCGCGCTGCTATTCGGGAAACCGACAAGCGAACTGGATGAACGCGTGCCGCTCCGCGTATATTGTCGCATTATCCCTCGAGACACGATGGCGACAAGTATACGGGAAATGTCGAGACGACGCTATTATATGTTCTTCCAGTCATAATATAAGCGTAATCTTATACTGATCCGCGTAATCAACAACGATTTGTAAATGACGACTCTTTATTTCAACTTACGACTCGCGTGATTTATTTCGAAACATAGAAAGAAAGAGAAAGAGAGAGAGAGAGAGAGAGAGAAATCGAGACGATACAGCTGAAATCACCAATTTCGTGATATACGTGACAACTGTGTTCGCTTAACGACGCTTGAATTCAAAGATCTCTCTTGTATTTTAAATCATTTTTGAGATTTATATTTAAACCGTTTTCGGATCAACAGCGCGGAATGCGCACGTGTCGCCGAATGAGTGATTCGAGAATCGGAGATTATGTATGATGACTCGCCAAATCGGCCATTATTTATTAATTAATGTGTAATTAATTCTGTAATACATCGAACAAGCATTCGACATTTATTTTATAGCTGTAATGCATTATAAATATAGTAATTATTGCGAAAAGATTGTACAAATTTCAATTTAAGAAATTAGTTTGGATTAAATTAAAATTCTTTTAGGATTACTCACGAGCAGTAAAGTAAAATAATAAAATATCACTCTCGTTTTTTTTTTTCGCAAGAATTAGCTTACCTTTCTTTACGTGTAATCCTTATTTCGATTGAAATATAAAATTCTATTGATAATTATGTAACTGAAAATATTTTTTAAACATAAAATATCAAGGTTAAAATTTTAAAATCTGATAATCAAACTATTTATTTATACATTACGCACGTTTCTAAGTTTAAAAAGTAGAAAATTTTGAGTGACATATCTCTTTCAGAAATCAGAAGATTCCGCGACGTGATTCCGAATGCATGACTCAGATTTTTATCTACTATAATATATCTTATCGACTATAATATATGTAAAAATAAAAAAGTTCGATGAAGGATAACCTTTCGCAATGACAACTAGAAATATTTCTAAAGAGCAATGAACCGGAGCTCATTGTTTTTCGACCATATTCACAGGTGCAATCTCGATGTACAGTGATATTTTGAGCGATGAATATGGTATCCTGACGACAGGAAAATGTGAGCGTTTATTATGTAAAATGTAAATGATAAGATATTCAAAATTCTGCCACGAGTCGAGCTGACTCGTATACATACATTGCATACGTGGCGGACGCATTCCATGCGCAAACAGCGCGTCCGTTTTCACCGGCAAAGCGTGCCGCAGAATGGTTAATCCTCGCATCTTAATTAATCTTAATTTCGGAATGCCGTACGTATGCGATGTCGCGCGCGATGTTGTCGTCGTTATCTTGGTAATTAGTTCGCGTACGATCGTAATTAACCGCGTTTTCGCGAGTGTTGTGGCGAAGCAAGGTGAGTGTGGGAATCCTATATAACAATCCTGAGAATGAGGAAGGAAAAGAAGAAGGCCATCGGGCGGAGCAACCTTGAGGGGGTGAGCAGTTTATTATTTACATATCATTTCTTACTCACGAAATCGATGGTTCTTTCCCGTTCGTTGGTATCGTTTATTTAGGTAATTTAAAAATAGGAATTGAAGGTGGGAGAACTTCTATCCATGTAACTCTTTATAAAAGAGAAATCACATTCAAAAAATAAGTATTTCCTTCGGTAAGCTGATCGTCGAGAGAATCTCGCGAGAAATCTGAAATTCTCGACGCAGAGAAACGGCATGGCGGACGACGATCTCCACGATCGCGGGCGTATAGTCATTTGCATATATGCGTGCTCGCGTGCGAATAGCTTCAAGTACGGTCAACGGCGGCGGCGACGACCGCATGTTTATTCAACGCACGGCCGTTCATTTCCCATATGACAATATTGTCGATGGGCGAATCGCTTGTATCTCGCGCGATACACGCGCGACTTTTGGTACGCGGGCTTTCGCGCAGTGCCCGCGACGGCGCGGATAAGTGAGATGGAAACGGACGTGGCAATGATGTCTTCGAGCGACGGGTAAAATGAAGCAAATCGGATTATCGTGAGGCTTAGCATCACAGAGATATAGAGGAAAATGAAGAGGACTTTCCCTGAAACAGCATATTGCTTAGTGTACACAGAAAGGACAATTTTGCTGAATTATCTAAAGTTATCTAAAAACTTATAGCTAGATGGAAATCTGAAAATAATTTTGTTGGAGACCATCAAAATAATTATATACTCAAACGTGATGAATGATGTCGCAAAAAGTTCTGACATTCTGACAACCTTGAGTGTCTTATGTAATTTTTTTGATGATTCATAACAGAATTTTCATAAATCTAAATGTTTAAATACTTCAACAAAACCGTTATTTCTGTGTAATTGCAAGTAGTGTACATTGAAACATTAATTATATTGTACTGATTATTGGATAGTAATTTATTTATTCATTTTATCACCACGAAATTATTCATTTCACAACGCATTTCAGAGATCAAACTTTGCAAAAATGTTTGAATAAATAAACAGTCGTTTTGAATTGTCTATTAAATTTGCTATTCAGTATTTTATTTCTATTTTAGCGGAGCTAAAATAGAAATCTTCGATTTACCTTAGCCTCCCTTTTTGGCACAACGAAATTTGAATTTGCGAAAACGTACGATTGATGGCTCGTTAGAGGATCAAATCAGGATCTTCGCTATATCGAGCTTCGATTCACAAGACTACCGTGAGCATAGGCTTTCAAGTTCGAAATAATGGCGAATTGTCGATTACCACTATCGGCGGTTGTACACCCAACTCCGCATCGTAATACGATGCATTTTAGAATGCATCATTGCAGAGCGACAGGCCGCTGATGCGGTCAATGGCGCCGGCTGTATACATAGCCACGAGAATCCGCGAATACAGATAATTATACATTGTCTTTACCATATTAATATAAATGTATATGTACATTGTCTTTACCATATATTAATGTAAAGATCATTTAATTTCTTGACATAAATATAAAACGATAATAAAAAGAATTTTCGCTATAATAAAATAAGCAGCAGAAATGAAAAAGAAATTCTATATTTTCATGTTCCTTACAATTCCAGAGATTTGCGAATCACGAGTGATTACACTGCATTTTAAGATCTTATCTAAATATAAATTATTTAATAGCGCGCGCACGAGAAAACGTTTTAAGTAAAGTTCTCACGATGATTTATTAAAGCACAAAGTGCTTTTATTCCGTTTTCCGATCTGATATAGTCGATCGCCCGTCGTTATCGGCGATACGAAAGAATCACACAATGCAATTAACGATATTTTCTAATGTTGACGACTCGCAATTAATTTAACGTATACACGGTCAATAAATGACTACCGAAATTGAGGAGGAGAAATATATAACCGTTTACTTCCGATACGATCGTCATGGTCACCCTGCACATGCCTGATAACGGTTAATTAATTAACCGTGCACCGCGATAATGTACGAGGACCATCAACAAAACGGTACGAATATGTCATTCTGCCGGAAGGACAACCGTGATCGCGAATAATCGCGCGCGGCACTCGGCATATGATCAAGATTTTATTAATAGCCCCCAATAATCCACGATACGCGAAATCAGACGTTACCATGACGACCCGAATTAACTTTGATCTCAGGTGGGACGCCCATCGGAAATGTGTCCGCTATTCGTCAATGCCCCGTGTAATCAAGATGGAGAACACTTCAATAATATCCGACCGGTTAATCAGTTTCCAATATGGCATCGCCGTGTACACACGAGGAATGGCGCGCCTGTATACGGGGTCATCTCGCTACTTCCGATTTCGCGGTTTCACTCCACACGAAAGAATTTCATCCGGGGGATGATTGCGATAAAATTTTTTAAACGATAAATACAATGTAAAAAATTCCGAGCGTTAGAGTTGTAACGCCTATAATACAGAAACGATATTGTGTCATCTTCAATATTTGTGATGAGACAACATCCTCTAGGGATGTAATGTGTTTTGTGTAACCAGCTGTTCGAGATAAAATTTCTTGAAACCGAAAGAGCTGATGTAATGGTGCGAAGGATTAAATCTCTCTCTCTTTGAAAGCATTCAAAACTTTGAATAACAAAAGTGAGGCGGATTATATCGAAACGAAATTCTGTTTCTTGCCCCCCCTCCACTTTCTATTTCCTGTCTCTTATACACATCTC
>NW_012026826.1:402993-412993 GCF_000956235.1 Wasmannia auropunctata | reverse complement strand
ACGGAAGTAGCATTTTTTCCCACACGCGGGTGGCAGTGGAATCTTTCGTAAAAGTCGCACAGAGAGAAACGCTGACGAGTTCCATTTTCGAAAACACGGAAAAAAAGCGAGAGACTAGCAATCGGAGTCATTCGCGCGCGGTGAATCACCCCGGGCTCGCGCGCGCGCGCAAGAGAGAGAGAGAGACAGAGAGACAGGCAAAGAGAGAAAGAGAAAGAGGAAGAGAAGTGACCCCCGCGGAAGATAACGCGGTAAGCGCTTGTACGTACCCGATTGCATGCATGCAGGCGTGCATATTTGATCGCGGCAGCGCTGTGCAACGGTGGCAAGTTACAAAGGCGACGCGTGACTCACATCGCCATTTACGCGCGAGCGGAGAATGTAAAATTCACGGGCGAGCCGGCGATTTTACGGATTGTTGTAACTATAAAGTACGCACCTGTGACTCCACATGCGCGAAAGTGTATCCGCGCGCCGCGCCGCGCATTGCGATTTGCATGGAATCAAAAATCGGTTCTCCAGGACAGTCCGGCAGGTCCATCTCTAACGTGTTAATCGACGATAAGACGCGTTAGATTTTTTTTTGCGTATACGAAGGGACAGAAAAGAGATCGTAGAAATATTCCGCGATGCATCTCTATATAAAAAAAAAAAACCGCGCGTTGAGTATATAATCGGAACGATAAATTTTACACGTCTCCCCGCGCCGGCGGCGTTTACCTGATGCGTGAAGAGTCCATTTATTTCCCTTACGGACTTATCGAGCGCCCTGTCGATCGCGCTGCTCAAACGCGATGTATGCGATAGAAAACGCTATCGACGACCTCACGATTTTTTATCCTCCGTCCGCCCGGCGCGTTATCGAGATTTCGGCGGATTTTCGGGAGCATTAGCGATAGCTTTTTTTTTTGCTCGTGGCACGATTGCACACACGTACCTCGTTACGGTCCAAACGATCGTTATTTTTCTGGCCTCGATGTAGCTATCATGTGCTGCCATGTCCAACGTATTCGATTTATATTTTCGGTTTTCTTTTTCGGACGCGGAGTCGGGGGGATAATAATGGCGCGTGACATGCGCAACACGTAAACTGGAGAACAACACCGCAGCTGAGACGTGCTTTCGAAATCGCGTCATTAATCGCGCGGAGCACGACCCGGGCGCGTTTGTACAATAACTCTTGCGGAGAGGCCTTTCTATACGAAATCGAGTACAATACATAATTTATCAATATAATATATCAAGAGGCAAGAGGGTAGAGACTGAAACATAACTTTTATTACTATCCAATCCAATAACTTCTCATCGCATTTGATCTGGGAACAGTCATCTGGAGTGATTTTTATTCTCCAGCAGCGAGAAAATAAAGCTCCTTGTCAGTCACAGTAGTTTTCTTTACTAATCTCTTAATCGAAATTTATTAGTATTATTATTATTATTTGATATCATTATATATATAATAATAATTCCTAAATGACCGATATGAATTGGCAAGACACACTCGCCTCGGATAGAACAGATTCCAGATTCGAGTACTGGCTAATACTGGCTTTCGCAGGAAGTTTCTTACAGCGTTTAGAATGCTCGCATTATTATCAAATTGACGATCAATTTAATTCGTGATATTATTTATGACTGCATTTCAGATCGACAGTGTTTGGCGCGCAGTGTGACTGACAGGGGTATTTAAAATTAAAAATATTGGATTATTATCTAACTTTAATCATTATTAACGCTTCTTTTTATTTATGTATATAGATTTACTTAATGTTTTCTAAAAAAGGAGAAATAAATAAAAAATAAGGAGAAAAATAGTGTAGACAAGAATCTATTATTTATATAGATTATAGACTTTTATCTACACTTATTTTTCTAGTTCTCTTTAATTTTTTATTTACTTTATTTCTGCTTCTTTTTAGAAAACATTGCGTAAATCTATACATTACACACAATGATAAATACTAATAAATTGCAGAACAATCTATAACATATAATATGTAAATGATAATAATGCCACGGAAAGAACGATTTTGTTGTAAGGTCTAAAAATTTGGCTAAAAACAGATCTGAAAATAACTTTTTGTTGAATCATCAAAATAATTTGGAAAGTTGGAATGTTAAAGCTGATAAGCATTGCTATAAAACGTTTTGATATTCTAGCAATCACTTTGGCTTTCGCACAAAATTATTTTGATTATTGAACAAAAATTATTTTCAGATCTGGATTCAGCAAAATTGTTCTTTCCGTGTGACTTTTAATTTTGGGGATTAAAAATCACTTTAGATAATCGTTTAATGTCACGATTTATAAATATATTGATTTAATTTTAATATGAAAAAATTGCAATAAAGAATATAGTGATTATTTCCAAATCAAAAAGAATCGCACATATATCCATGTAGCTCCTCTACGCGCGCGCAACTGTTTTCACGGAAGCTGCTGCGTTGTTTTCAGAGAAGTAATTCGCCGCCGCGAATTTATTAAGTTTACAAAAGCGCAACATCGGAAAGCGCGATACAGCCCAGGGCATGCTCGTGCATGTATTGCTCTCGCGCTACCGGGCGCGCTTTTACGCGCAATATCGTCGAATTGACGTTATAGGGGGAGAGATGCGTCGCGCCGGTCGCGCGCCGTCGGGACGAAGATGGAATAAAGCCTCGTCAGTTCGGACCCGTCCATTTCTGACGGGGGCACGAGGAGGGAGGGGGGGGGGAGGAGGGAGCATCACCTAGCAGCCTAGCAGCGTGCAGAAAAAAATCGAGCTTCGCCGATTGACGCGCCGCGAGACATATACGCATGCACGTGCATACGAATCGTCGGGTATATCGACGATACACGTCGCGTAAGAACTGAGACAAAATACAAGCATATTTATGCGGATAAATCGTCTTTTTCAGCAGATTCCAATAAATAAACTTGTAATCTCGTTCTAAATGCAGTGTTATATATATCATCGATGACGTTAATTGGCTTAATTGACGCGCTACCTGCGACTGTATAAAAATTGTCGCAAATTTTGCGAGTACGTGAATAACGAAAAAAAAACGGAAAAAATATAAAAATACTGGGTTATCAAAAAGTTCTTAATGACCTTTCAAAACAGTTTTTATGTACACATTAAATGTATTAAAAAAAAAAAAACAACACCTATTCCTCAGAATAAAGACCATATCATGTTCAATAAATTTGCCAGCGGTCTTCATTCAAAAGAGATGATCGGTCAGAACGAGGCTTATCTTCGAAGATCGCACTGGATTTAAATCGCCTGAATTTATACATCATCGCGGTTGGTTGGCTTATTGTTTCTTCATAAACAGGCATTTTTTCTAATAATGATGTAACGAAACATGAACTTCGATCATAACAATCGTCTCCTTGATCAAATTGAAAGGGTAGAGGATTGGGTAAATCTTATTAATATAAGTTTGACATAATAGTACAAAGAACTTTGATGAGTAAACAATGAAACGCATAATAATCGCTTTTGAAGGCTGACTCGGAACTTTTTCGATAACCCAATAAAAACGGACAGCGAACATTCGATTTCCTTAAATTTCGAAGTTAGACATCTCTATAGTCGACCGAACAGAGAACAGAAGAGAATCTTCCGATCGATTCTCGTCACTCAATTTTATTTTCTTAATTCTCTCCCCTGACACAATACATCAACGTGCCTCGTGCAATTTCGTGTACGATTGCGAATTCGCGATCGGCGTCGTGTCTCGCTTTAAAGAGTGACCAATCGTGCGCGAGTTTTCCCGGGGAATCTTAGTGGCGTATCGACGTAACTGTCGATACGTTGCCTAATAATATGCGCGAGATCGGTCGAGCGGGCATTGCGAAAGCCAAGAAGGGGGGGAGGGGGAGAGGAGGATACGTTCCTCGTCGAATGCTGAATCTCGCTGGACGCTTCCCGATAATACGTCCGGATTGCGTAGATTAAAATTGCACCCAGTATCGCCGATACTCTCTCCGGGTTTATCCATCGACGTGCGGTTATGATCCGTCAATGCCGGCGGAAACTGATGAAAAGTTTCGCCGGGCGGAAATACGGATTCTTTTTTCTCTCTCTTTCTCTCTCTCTCCGATGTGTATCGACGATCGACGTCTGAGAGATGAGGCCGCCTCGCGCCCGCCGTCGTCGTCGTCGAGAGTCGGCCTTCCCGGCGCAAAGCATTCCCTCGCCGTGTTATACATACGTGCTTTCAATAGGTACGCCGTACGTACCGCGGAGGTACATTACATGCGCATATTTTGGGAAAAAAATATTTATTCCCATCGCGAGAGAGAATACGCGAGAATACGTACAGCCCTCGTGCATATCCGCGATATTAAATATTTATCCGCTACGCGCGCCGCGTCAGTGACATATTATACACCTCGCTCGCAAAAGACACGGAATCGTCCGCGTAACTTTGAAACTACCGGCGCTCGCGCGTGACGCTGGTAGTTAAGGAATGTTCCGAGTAGTTTTAAGCAGACAGTCCGGTGCGAAGTAACTTCGAAGCAACTAATGCGAAATTTCATTAGCCCGCCTGCGGCACGTCCTTATGTATTCAGCGAGCAATTTGGAATGTCGGAAAGAAGTGGTAAGATAATTTCGCGATCTTGTTTCGTACCGAGGGGAGCGGGGGAGGGGGAGGGGGCAAGGGGTAATGTACCTAAATAGATCAAACCGCATGATGCAAATTGTTACTGCATCTAATTAAGGTAAACGTACAATTGACTGAACGTGTATCTACATTTTTAATCATGTTTCGCCTAGTACCAAATTCGAGGTATTTTTTTAAATAGGGAAATGACATTTCGAGTTACATTCTAAAAGGAGGTATTTTTCGCGGTACATTAGCACGAGGTACGGAATATACGAGGTAATAATAAATTTGCACGGAAAGAATAATTTTGATGAATCCAGATCTGAAAATAATTTTTGTTCAATAATCAAAATAATTTTGTGTATAAGTCAAAATGATTGCTAGAATATCAAAACGTTTTATAGCAATGCTAAACAGTTTTAACATTCTATCAAATTATTTTGATTATTCAACAAAAAATTATTTTCAGATCTGTTTTTAGCAAAATTTTTAGATCTTTCAACAAAATTTTCGTTCTTTCCGTGTGGCGATACAATTGGAGGTACTGCTCTACTACTGCTTCTGCATTCTGAAGGTACTGCATCTGAATTCGCGATACTATTCTTTTGAAGGTACAAGACTTCGAGTTCGTACCTCGTGTACATAATACCTACGAGGTACAAAATTTTGCGTATGTACCTCGTGTATATAATACGAGGTACAAAATTTTGCGTACGTACCTCGTATTTATAAATACGAGGTACTCAGCGATAAAAATGTACTGCTAGTGTTTGGAAAGTCCTTGATCAAATGACAATTGATTAAAGATTTCGTGTACCTCTAATTTTTGGCGATACATGATTAAGAGTGTATAGCTGAATAAGTACACAAAACAAGCACAAAAACTTATTTTTAAATGCTTCTTTTCATAATATTATAATGTAATTGTAATTTTTAAATATTTTTACAATTAAATTTTGATATAACAAAAAAAAACATTTGAGATTAATAAATTTTGTGTATTACGTATTCAAATATAGATACATGTTCAGTCACTGGTACGTTTACCTCAAGTAAATAGCTTTAAAAAAATTGAGATCTCACGCTCGACTCGACTCGAATTCTCGAAAGCGTCGCGTCGAGGATACTAGACGTACCGAATAACCCAACTTTTAGCTTCAGTTGAACTTGTCAGACCAATTGGACTGCAGCGCACACTTGCAAAACTGCAATAATCCGTATACAACATTCGCGATGATGCGAAAATCCATATCCGCTTCTCGGGGCACGCCCGCGAGGAGCGATTCACCTTCGAGCATCACCGAGGCGAGGGCGAGCCGGCCGGCGAGGTAACGCGATGGCGGCCGAGGACGTGGGGGAGATGACGATAAGGGCGGCGAGAAGCGTCGGCGGCGGCGGACTCGCGGGTACGTGGTAATAGAATGGTAAATACTTCATTAGCGCGTTACTGCACCCCGGTGGCCGAGCGATGGCCGGGAGAAATCGCGGGGCAAATGAAGCAACCCCCGTGTGGCACGCGCAGGCTGCATGAGCGCCGCGTTTCTTTCTCCCGTGCTATACTCCCCCGTCCGTGCTATACGTATATACGTGTAAGCGGGAGATCGAACTGCGAGGGAGAGAGAGAGAGAGAGAGAGAGAGAGACGAGAGAGGAGAGAGAGAGAGAGAGAGAGAGTGCATTAAGTGTCATTAAGGCACCCGAGTAATCGCCTTGACTATCTCCTGTGCGCGCGCGCATCTTTCGCGCTCCGCTCCCGCGTATTTAAGTCAGCGGTATTATAATTTTCGTGACGACTGTGTTGCAATCAGCGGCGCTATTATGGACGGTTGAGGAGGCTACTATTCACGATTGTTCGCGGGCTTGTTGGGCCACTGAGCGAGGATAACGCGGCGATCGAAAAATAACGACGAGTCCGTATAACGAGCGTTAAAAGCATCGAGTGTGGATTCGCACACTGAGCTTGTAGTTCTCTGTAGTTGTCTCTTCTCGTGCGCGATGTATTATTATCGCCTACTTCGCCGCGGATTCTTGACTCTAAATTGTCCCGCGATATTTTATTGAGATAAATTTACGCGATATGCGCTGAAAGATCATCGGTATAAATTAATTATTTTGGCTGTCATGTCATATGTATCCAATTGCAGGATGTATACATATTTACGTGGAACGCCGCTGTATCAATTTCAGTGTTAATTTAATCTTATTTCTTATTTACTACTGTCTACATGAACCGAGAATGCTGCATTAATTTTATACACAATTGGAAAATTTATGTTAAATTTAACACATCCCAAACGATCCACTCAAATTTTTGTGTTAATTTAGTGTTAATTTAATGTTAGAAAGTAACACAAATATTATGTAAAAATTAACACAATAAATGTAACACTTTGACACAATTTTGAAACAAATTGTGAAAATTATTTCTTCAGTATAAAATTAACATTTATACACGGAAAGAACAATTTTGCTGAATCCAGATCTGAAAATAATTTTTGTTCAATAATCAAAATAATTTTGTGCGAAAGTCAAAATGATTGCTAGAATATCAAAACATTTTATAGCAATATAGCAATTTATCAGTTTTAACACTCCAACAAATTATTTTGATGATTATATATATTGATATATATATTGATGACAAAAAATTATTTTCAGATCTGTATTTAGCAAAATTTTTAGACTTTAAATTTTTAGATTTTAACAAAATCGTTCTTTCCGTGTAATGTTAAATATTAACACATATATTTATCTTTTATTCATTTATTTTAGATTTATGTTTTAAAATTGCATTACTTTCATATTATTTATTCACTTATTCATAAATTGTTTTATAGTAAAATGTTAAATTTCAATTTGATACAAAATATTCAGATAACACAATCACATTACGTTAAATTAACACTCTGGATATGTTAAAAATTCAATATAAAAATTTAACAAGAAATTTAACAAGAAATGACGTTTTGAATGTAAGAATAAAATATTTTGTATTATGAATTCTGGAGAGGTCTGTCAACTTCGTCGAAGATTTTTATTTAAAAAGTATATTTTTTATTCAAAAATATATTTTAATGTAAACAATTTTTTTAACGTAAAATTACATATTAAAAAATGAAATGCGGCGCCCAGGGGACCGATTACAAAAATCCATGCAGCAGGCAGCATTAATGCGCCTTTCCCAAAAAGAGGAATCGCAATTACCGAGGATAATATTTCACGCGGGTGCAGATCGGTGTGCAGAAAAAGATCGTTTATTAAAAAAAAAAACAACCAGTAATGAGAGGCGCGGTAATAAAGTCGAGTCAAATTAATAAATCACGTTGTTTCTATACCTCGACGCCCATTTCGCGGATTGACGTGATGCTCTTTTGATCTTTCAAAATTAATTTTCTTTCAGCTCGCGCCTCGCTATGTGCAAGGAGAAATTCTTGAGAGAGCAGCATTTAAGTCAGGTGTATTACAATTTCAAGATTGTGCGCTTCGTATTATTCCCAACCCTCATCCATACCGTAGTTATAAGAGCCTCTCCATCTCTCTCCGTCTCTCTCTTTATTTTTCTTTCCGGATTACGTATCTCCTCTAGCACGTACCAGAGAGCTTTTTAAGAATCGACGAAATCTCCACCATCTTGAGTCGCGCAGAGCGAGACGGGGAAGAGTAAAAATAACCGGCGCTCGACCCAGTCGACCGGTCCCGGGGATATTCCGCAGCGAGGCAGAGAGAGAGACAGATAGAATGTGTGTGTGTGAGTGAAAGAGAGAGAGAGAGAGAGAGAGAGAGAGAGAGAGAGACACCCGTCCCGTGTGTCGATACCTCGAATTAATCACCCCTATGATCCGAGCGATCGGGGGCGCGCGCGCGCGCTCTTGAGGAATCAAGAGACTTTCGCGGACAGGTTAATGGCAATATCATTATTGCAGCCGGTCGTTATTCACTCTAACAAACTGTGCGGCGCGATGCATTAATCTCCCGAGGCAATGCATCACCGGCACCGCCGCAGTGCTTTCTCGCGTACGCGCCGCCGGGGCGGTGCGCATGCAGTGTGTGTATGCACTCGCGCGCGGCTTGCGGCATACAAGCTGCGAAAGCTTTGCCGTTGCCGCTGATGCTGGTGGTTCATGTAGCAATGTCGCCGGTAGTCTAACGTGCATATTTCACTTTCGCGCGGCGAAGTGCCGCCGGCCGTTTCTCTCTTCCTCTCTCCCTTCTTCTTCTTCTCTCTCTCTCTCTCTCTCTCTCTCTTTCTCTTGTCCTTCCACTTTCTCGAGTAGATTCGCGCTCGACTCCGGCGACCGGCCGAATTAAAGGGAATTTCGAGAGCGTGACGCCAAAGGATCTCGCCTTTCCGACTCTGGAATCCCGCCTTTTTCACGTTTCCCAAGGATTTTCGTTTAGGCACCGACGGAAACACCGACATTACATCAGCACGCGCAATAAGAGCGTGGGACTGGTTACTCCGAATATATATCTTTTTATATCGCGGCAATGCAAGATATATTGCACGAGTTATTTCAAGTGAAAAGCGTACGCGCGCGTGATAAATTTACATCTCTTCATGGCTTGAGGAAAAAAATCGATTTTTTTAAATTAAAAATTTAGAGTCAAGACTATGTAGGTACGATACGAGAGTAAAGTCGAAGATAAAAAAAAATATGTGAATGCAGAGGGTACATACAAAGCGACATATCTGCCTGGTATTTCTAGCAATACGTTCGTACTTTAGCCGTGACGCGAAACGGTGTGGCCGTGGAAATTACTTTTCTTCGACGGAGTCCCCCATGTATTATTCACTCTCCGCGCCCCTGATATTTTGCCCTTGAACGCTCTAATGCGCCCGAAAGGCACGAAGGGGAGTAAGCGGTTATGGCGTTTGACAAAAGTAACCCCGCGAGAATAAAGCACTCTTGGCTTTCCGAAACATCTTACACGCGACCTTCCCGACACCGCCGAAACTTCTCGCCCGTATCGCCCGCGTGACAAAAAAATATTATATTACAAGAAGAAATGTATAAAAAGATCTAACGTTATATTTTTGGGATAAGTTTACCGCCATTGGTAGAACGGCAATAAATTTGAATTGTAAAAGAGAGGACTATAGGACGAAAATCCGTCCTTTATCCGTTATACCTTATATTATCTATCTGCCGCGTATAATGGGCCATTTTTAACCCAAAGGAACAGAAAATAAAATTTGTACTCAATAAATAACCAAAATCCCAAGTCGCAAAATTACGGTCTCGTATAAAATTAAAAATCAAGAAATTCTAAATTACATCGGAGCATCGCAATCCTTTTTGCGGAATCGCCGTAATGCAGAGGTTAGGATAGAAAATTACTTTATTTATTATTGTCTCGTATTTCTTTCCGGATGTTTGTTTCGCCAGTGATTCTATCCTCCCCCC
>NW_012026826.1:376666-402973 GCF_000956235.1 Wasmannia auropunctata | reverse complement strand
TCTCGCCGAACCAAATTTCCTTTTAGAGCGTAAAAAGGTTGAAAAACAAGACGTACGGTTCTCATTTGGGAGCCAAGCGCTCCCATTTTCCCTTTGTTCGTAATTCCTTTACCAGGAACGCCGGCCCGCGCTTTTCAACGACGGGCATTAAACAAAGATAAAACCGCGACAGTGGGTGGAAAAAAAAAATTCCGACCGGAATTTTTTTGCGTATAATAATGCTGGTTGTGTAAATACAGACGGACGCATTACGCGAAGACGGGCCGAAGGTGACTCGAGCGCGCCGATAAATAACATCGCGATTTAATAATTTCATACACGGTATAGCGACCGTATAATCGCGGTTAGGTCGCTGCTCTTCGCGACATTTAATGCTGCACGTCCTGCATTTATCCGCGCGATGCGTTACAATATAATTTTCGCAGTAAATTCGTTTTCTCTCGCGTAATCGGTCGCTCGTGCATGTAGCGGGCGCTGCGCCGCGCGTAATGACGTTTACATTAAATTCAACATTATTGGAACGCGTAACGCGATATGCGTTAACCCTGTCGCAAAAGAGTCGCCGACGCGTATCATCGCGCTCGACGCGTATAAAACGCGTTCGCGCCCTGAAATGTTACGCCGGCCGAATCAACGATCGACAATCGCTCCTGTCGGTCGCGCCGCCAACGCTCGTCACACTCCGCAAATTGACGCGGAATGCAATCGAGCGCGCGATGACGACACCGCGCCGCGGAAAAACTCTCTGCGGCCGCGACGCCTCGTCCCTGGAAATCATCTCGTTACGCAAATGTGTCATCACGATTCCCGCGAGATTTTAAGCGTGCAAACAAACGTAAACGCGGTAACAAAAACCGCGAGCGCGGGCGCTCTTCCATTGTCTTGCCCGTGTGCAAGAGTCCGGGCATATAGTTGACACACTCTCGGCAAAAGCACTCCAGTTTTTTTTTTTTTTTTTTTTTTTACGTTTTCATTATTATAATGCACTCGCGCGCGATCAAAGTCACGCGGTGACTCTCTTTACTGGTTAATAACGCGACGCGCCGCGGTATTGACAATGCGCCGCTTCCCGCGCGCGCTTTACATACGCGCGCGGGGACGCGTTTCAAATTTAAACGGAATTAGAATTCAGATTTAAAGGAATGGAAATGACAATTCGCAATGAAAACGCGTTTAACAGCCGCAATTATTAATCGTACAAACGTTAAACGATTTCAGCGCGGAGTTCATAATTGTGTATATGTATATATATATATATACAGGGTGTCTCATAATAGGTGTATCACCGTTCATGGATAGGTAGAACGGACTAAACTGAATCGAAAAGTCCTCTACCATTTTGCAAAATTCGCAATCGTAAACGAGACATTAATTTTTGAAGATTGACGAATAAACGCGTATTCATCCGGCCCACCGCTGAATGGAAGTACGTGGCAAGATAAGTAGATTAAACTGAACAAAAAAGTCCTCTACTATTTTGTAAAATTCGCATTTATTAACGAGATATTAAGTTTATTCGCCGATCTTCAAAAATTAATATCTTGTTAACGATTGCAAATTTTGCAAAATGGTAGAGGACTTTTCTGTTTCGTTTAGTCTGTTCTATCTACCCATGAACGATGATACACCTATTATGAAACACCCTGTATAGGTATGCGAAGGGAAGTAGTAATTTTGTTACATCCGACGATGTTAGCGCAGCAAGCGTGACACGTGCGCCTCCTCCTCCCTTCCCCATCCCAACCACGGAAAATTAGTTACAAAGTAATCGCAAACAAGCTTCGGCGACACCGTCAAGAAACGAGGGAAATTGTCCACGCGCGGCCGATGCGCGAAGGTCGCGCGCTATTTCCGGACGATTCTTGCCGTCGTGATGCATGACCGCACCGCGTACTGCAATTAGTCCACGACGTGACAAATAGACGAATGCATAATCCGGCGCGGCGTCCGCCTTTAATCAAACACGACGTGCTCCTACGTGCACATGGACATGGAAACAGCCGATATTAAATCATATTGACGTCCCACTCGATCCCGGCTACCTCACGCGCCACCCGAAGCCCCGTGCCATTATCGCGCGCGCGAGTACCGAATTAATCCTCGCTTTCCGTCGTCTTCAGCACTCCGAAGACATCGATCTCAATTGGATCGAAGACCAACGAGTTCGTAAAGGCGTTATTTAGTTTATTTTAACATTTCCTAAAGAATATACGTTAACGATTCGACACTATATAGTTTCTGTATAATGCCACGGAAAAAAAAGTTGTTGCACTGAGAGAAAAGTTTAGTATGAACAATCAAAATTTTGTTACTAATACCAAAACTATGTGTTGATATGTGACCAACTAAACTAACACGTCGATATTAATTCGTTGAATTTATTGAATAAAATTACCAAAATAATTACATTATTTTGTTGAACTTACTAAAAGAAAACTTATTTTGTAATTGCAACCCAATTTTATATTACTGTGTACAAAATGTGAGTAACCAAATAAAATTGTGTTGTTAAATCAAAAATTATATCAAATTTTGCTTATTTAATTATATATTTTGCTATTTTAACAAAATTTTAGAATAAAACTTGACTTTTGTGAATAATTCTCTGTTTTTGTTACCATTAGTATATCTTTTCTCTCAGTGTGTCATAGCTATCACGGTTTGCTAAAACTGTGTTTGCTGCCGTAACTATAAATTTATAAACTACAGTAAAACAATTTGCTCCTAACACGTAAATAAAGTAGTAAAATATGCATGTATGTGTGTAAGATACTAACTCATGTGCGCGTCATTTGACGCGCGCGTCACGCGTCATTTGAGAAATAAATTAAGTATATACCAAAAGATACAAATAATCGATCCATAGATGTCGATTCGACGTTTATAGACATCGAATCAATGTCGATTCGGTGTCTATAGACGTCAAATCGACGTCTATGGACCGATCATTTCTGCCTGGACAGTGACTTCTATAGCACTGTCGCGTTTGACGCGTTTACAGTTGAATTTATCCAACTGCAGAAGCGTCATCGTATTGTCATGTTCAAAAGTTTGTGTGCAAATGAGGACCTGAGCTCACAAAGATTATAATTGTTTCCGACAAGGAAAGATTGTTATAAATTATGACACGTGACGCGCGCGTTAAATGACGCGTACATGAGTTAGTTATACCTTTAGGATCACATCGTATATGTTTAGCGATATAAAAGTAGTTATCGGAACTAACGATATATAGCCGATTCGTTAAGTCGCGGTACAACCGGACTGAACTACCTAACTGAAATAAGTCTTAAGGTCCATTTCAATGAGAGTAGTAAATCGTACGAATAACCGACTATGATTGATCAATTTCTTACGGCTTACGGTTTACTATTCTCATTGTAAATGGATCTTTATAGCTAACTTTGGTTGGTCAAATTCTTCAACTAAATAATTTAGGTGTTACAGCTAGCAATAAGACATTAGCAATCTATATACATATTACAACTGTATTTTATAGTCACACGCAGTTTTTAGCTGCGGCAGCCTCTTTTTTTCCGTGTCTTAGTTTCCAGCACTGCGCGACTTCGAACATAGGTATTTGTAAGGCGAGCGCATTGTGTTGATATTGGCTAAATTTAGGAGATGAGCGAGGCGATTTAAAGGGCAGTCAGTCAGCGACGAACCGTTAGAGAACGCACAGTGAAAGAAATAGAACGCGTTCAATAGTGATACAGTCCTTTCAATGATAAGCAGCGTGAGTAATAAGATTCGTGCAGAGTATTATTATAAATGTTTATACATCCACGCGGAAAGAAATGACTTAATGTTATCAGCTAAATTTCAGTGCACGGAAAGAACGATTTTGTTGAAAAGTTTAAAAATTTTGCTAAAAACAGAGATCTGAAAATAATTTTTTATTAAATTATCAAAATAATTTGTTGGAATGTTAAAACTGATAAACATTGCTATAAAACGTTTTGATATTTTAGCAATCATTTTAACTTTCGCACAAAAATATTTTGATTATTGAACAAAAATGATTTTCATCTGGATTCAGCAAAAGTGTTCTTTCCGTATAGCTGGTTTGAACTTTTCTGTCATTGCTAAAAGTTATTAAAGATAAAATATATTTGTTACGAGATACAATTTTATTAGCTAAAATAAAAGCGTACTTTAACAGGAGCAGCTAAGAAAGTGGCATATGGAAAAAATGATTTTACTTAAAAATTTAAAAGTTTTGCTGGATATTCCTCAATAGAGAATTAGCTAAACGTCATTTGATTCTAGCAGCAAATATTTTTTGCTGCAGTCCCTAAATTTTAACAACTAATAAATTGAGCTTTGGCAGTAACGAACTTTTTTATTAAATTGGCCAATTAGCGACCTGAGTAATTTTAATTTAATTTAATTAATATTTCTCGCAATATGTTCTTCGCAGTGTTTTAAGATGCTTATTAGCATCAGTATTTAATTTGTGAATTTAATACCCCATCTTCGGTTTTATAATTGTGTTGCAAGTCCAACATTAATAGGCGCGTTTAAATGATTGCGACAATATATTTAGAATTTACATAAAAATAATATTACGCACCTGAAGATCATTGAAGCTCTAATTGTATTAATTTAATTTATTGCGTGTATTTACAAATTAAGTAAATGTACACAAATGGTGGAGGAGTCAGCAATATTGCTGCTACAAGACAAACACAATATAAAAATTGAAAAAAATGAAATGAATGCTTAACTGTAGGTGATAATTAAAAATATTTGTACACCTGTGCATAAACGTAATCACTCCCACTCTTTCTAAAGCACGATCATACATATAAATGAAGCATAGATAAGCAAAAGCGAATTGTATCAAGTTAAAAAGAATTAGAACTTGTAACTAATTTTAACTTGCTCAAGGTCGAAAGTGCGTGTTTTACACACTTGTTCGCGATTCAATGTTTTTAAGAGCACCGATATTCAGTAAACACAGATTACAACTGCAACATTGTAACATTCCATTCTATATTGCAGAAATGTTACTATGCTGCTGCATTATTGCAGTTATATAATACAGATATAATCAGTGTTTGTTACACTAAAAGAAAAATATTTTGTATTTGTGACTATAATTGCATGGTAAAAAAATTATGATTAAGAGCACCATTTTTATAGTTATTATTACTATAATGTTAGTAATAATAATCTTATATGTATAGTCCTACCAAATATGAAAAAATTTTACTGTAAATTATAATAATTTCAAATATTAATATAATAAAATATCAAGATATATGTGAAATAAATGAAATAAATATTTTTATGTAGTAAATGCAACTGCAATTATAGTAAGTGTAACTATTTTCTTAACATTTGCTTACTATTTATATTGTAATAATAACTAAAAAATAAATAAACGAAAAAATAATAATATCAATCATAGTGTATAACTATAATGCATCGTCAAAGCAGCTATAATTTGCATGGTTAAATTGATTATAATTTTATAGTTATCCCCAAAATTTATTATAAATTACGGTTAAATTATGGTTATCTCAACTATATTTTTCTCTCGGTGATACTAATCACGCTTATTAGCGATTAACAGCTTTCATCGTCAAAAAAATCGTTTGACTCTCTGTCTCAACGCTCTTCTGGGAAGCACAACATCTTTTATAAACATATGAGATAAGGAGGAGCGACGATCGCACGATTTGCTTGCGAGATCGCTGCGCATCAGCTGAACAGCTGACTATTTTTGTGATCGTCATGCTTTGATACCGTTATAGGTGCACGTGTGCTCTTCTGGAAATGTGTGATAGTAAAATGTCGGAATATCTGTGTGTGTTCTTGGCACTGGGCGTCAGCGAATTATCGGTTTCTTTTTGCGTCGTTACTTTCGGTCGCTCTCAGCGATAATTCACCTTCATTTGCGCGACGCTATCTCATAGTGCTTAATAATACATTTTTTAATTGTAACATTAGACTGTAAATAACATAATGCGCGTGTTTTCTACCTCGACTTGATGATTCCGTATCTCACGGCTTCATTATTCGAGCTCTTGCTATGTCAAGCCCAAACGAGCAACGCTATATGCACGCTAATTAGTGACAAGTGACAAAGACAAGGTAAGCTCGCGATAATAGAACGTTTTGTGATGTGACAGCGACTCTTTGCGTTTAATTTACGACACATTGCTTTGTCGGAATAACGTGCTGATAGCACTCTTGTGAACTGCATGTTGTCTCTTGTTACTTTTTACATAGATATGCTTTGATTGCCACAGATAGTCAGTCATTGCACTAGATTTCGACTGCAGTATATTGCTCACGTTTATTTCGCGAACGAAAAAATTGTATAAAGATCGATCGCTTTTAAAAGATAGAATATATTATTCGATTATTTGAAAGATCCAAATATATACGGTTGCTCCTCAATCGATTCGTATAGTCGAGATTTTACTGTAAATGTGTGCGTTTGCCATCGTACTAAATGTACGAGATTGGAATAGAAGGAAAGAAAGGAGATCACACGAGGAGGGGATGGCAAAAGATCTGCGATCGGCGGGAATCTGCGGCCAAGTAACACGGCATAACTAATGACGAGGAGATAAACGGCTCGGCAAACGACGCGTAACGAGTGAAGGCGCCGTGGAGATTTCGTGCGGAAACGGACCGGAAACTCTCGGGGGAAACCCCTTGTCAGGAAATTGTTAGGACCTGAACCGCCGGCGGAAGCGGATCCTCCGCCGCGCGGCAACGGAGGTAGTGGTAGTGGTGGCCGTGGCGGAGGTAGTGGTGGCGGTGGCGTTGGCAGTGGCGGCGGCGGTGGCGGTCGACATAGAAAACCAAGAAGAAAACCCACGGGATGCAGTAAGGGCGCCGGTGAAACCCGAATTAGACGGTCGCTTGACTTGAGATAAATAAAGAACGATCGCTTTTCAAGGGCCCCTCCGCGCGGCGTTTCGGGGTTTCGATAAAGCAATCAGCAACGTCATTTAAGATAATTCTCCTCTTGTATAGAAGTATCGACAGATTAGTTAACTTCAAAACTAAATGAAGTAGAACAATGACGATCTCTTAAAATTTAAGAACATTATAACATATCTCTGTACATAATATAATATAAAATATAATATATAATATACAGAGAATTATATGAAAAATTTATAAATTCGCGTCAGATCTCTGAAATTTTTAAAAAGATGCATTATTACGTTTCTCCGACTGTATATTTCTTTTTTTTACTTATAATCCTTTAAGTGTACCTTTTCAAGTTATTATTTTACTTAGTTAGCACTTGCGAGATGGTTGGCATTTCGAGTTTCAAATAACCCGGCGCGATTGTTGACATTGTGAAGTATGTAGTGCCACGGTGGAGAGCTAAAATGCAACGTGTTGAATAATGGAATGGTTACGAGTAACCCGGGTTAAGTTGCTCATCTATAATAATGCGCAGTATGTAGCTAAGCTCCGCCAAAAGCCGCATTACCCCTCGCTTAATAATACGTCACGGTTGATAGAGATCCTTCTGGTGAATAAATGATGTAAAGACGGCGGGGCGAGGACGGAATATTCAATCACTTCCTACGGAAAACGCAGACTTTCCGACTTTTCAGAAACGTATAATGGAAAAAAAAAATATAATTCAATACGGATTAGAATTACGTATAATATATTTTGCTGCGTTTACACTGTTAAATCTATAGTGTCAAACTGAACTTTATTTAGTCGCCACTGCTCCTACTTAATAAATAATTATTTTTAACTAAAACAATGGACACAATGGAAACAGTTCAAATTTAACCCAAATTAGGGTTAAATTTGAACTGTTTTAAATTATTTAACTTCATTGTTTTAGTAAAAAAGAACTATTAAATAAGAGTAATGGCGACTTAAATAAGGTTCAGTTTGACACTATAGATTTAACAGTGTACTTTTTTTGTACGCTTTAATTTCGCCAAGTCAAGTTGACAGTCTTATCAATTCGCATTGGACGGACTGACGTGAATCATACAATATTCGCCCTTGGCGACTTAAGCGATTCACTTGTTTAACAATTATCCTCGTTGAGTATTAATAATTTAGCTATGCATACATTATATAAAAGAAAAAGAACGTGCAGATAACAGAATTAAGTCGATAGATTAGCGGCGAGCTAGCTGCATTCGCTGACGTGCTAATAAAATGATTTAAAGTGCATCGTAGTTAAGTTCGTATACTTTTTCGTGACAAGTTGCTTTTGATAACGCACAAGTCGTTATTAAAATTTATACATTTATGTCCGTGCGTAAACCGCGTTTTATTTTATTAAACTTAAATATCATTTATAATTAAGTGTTTTATATATTATTTAATATTTCTTAAATACTCCTCGCAGAATTTGGAGATTCGGCTTAGTTAAATCTATACGCCAAAATGTGCCAAGGTATATGCTTATGTTGTTGCGTCCATAAACTCCGCTGTATTTAAACAACGCTGTGTAATGTCGCTCGCCACTCGGCATGGTGCTCGTCACTTTCGTAGGAATTAAATGTATCGCGTCAGTATGTGGCGGCCGCGATAACGCTGTGTGTGTAAAGTCGTGCTACATTTCAGTCGTTTTGTACACGTGATGCGCGCAGTATCTCTCGCGACAAATATATGACACAACGTGAATCTCTCGGGCGCTGCACCATGTCGACGCTGCGTCTTCAGCTGGACGGAAGGATTTGGCGATGCGTGTGCCTGCTCGTGCTCCTGCTCGTCCTCGTCGACGGCCTGTTCGTCGAGTCCGAGCCACTTCTCGTCAACACGAAATGGGGCTTCGTCCGCGGCAAGTGGAGCAGGACGGTGCGCAATCGGACAGTCGCGAATTTTCTCGGGATACCGTACGCTCTACCCCCGGTGGGCGATTTGAGATTCAGGGTGCGTAGTCCGAACATGCGGATACCATTTTTTTTTTGCAGGATCGAGAAGTAATGCATTATTTATAACGCCGTTATTATTTTTAGTCACGGACTGGTAATGACTTACTTTTTTTTCTTGTAATTGCAACGGTAACGTAGTGACATTTTTCTCGTTAACGGTAACGAATTTAATAGTTACTTTTATCGTTACTTTTTATATTTTGAACTTATTTGTGACATATTTTTTGTACATTTAATCTTCATAATTTGTTGTTATAGATTACATTCAGTAGATAAAGTAGCTCAGTGAGTATTCAGTGATTTTTTATTACGAGTGATTTCGACTTATTGATAGATCCACTAAAAACCTGAAAGCAAAATCCAATCGTATTAAAAAATCACTAAGCGCTTATCGAATTGCTTATCACGTGTTGAAGTTTATAAACATATTTCTAAAAAACTATTAATAAAATAAAATATACATAAAAAAGTCTATAAAGGCTGCATTTGTAAATTTAACAAAAACCAAAATATTTCATTTACATTTTCAGCATTTTAAAATCTTTTCCTTAAATTTTTGTGATCTTGCGAATTTAAAGTTTTATTAAGGGAATAATAAGTTATATTGCTTTTATTAATATTTTAAAAATATTACAAAAGTAAATTTTTAAGTCTAATTTTGTTTTAACATTAAAGAAGTAACGGAAAAAATGAATCGTTATTTTTTAAGTAACGGTAATAAGTTACTTCTGAGAATAGGTAACTAAGTTAGTAACAGTTCTAATTATAACTTTTTTAATTCGGTAATAAGTTAATTTTAAAAAGCAATTTTCTCAATCCTGGTTTTTTCCTTTAACCTTAGTACACATGATTGGGTCATTCGTGTCCTTTTACTACAATTAGTTATATAAAATTTACATATAATTTTTTTTAATACGCAATGTTACAAATGCTTCCTAAACAAATATATAAATAATTATAAATATATAAATATATGTTTTAAAATATATTTATAGAATCACTTAAAATATGCATCCTTCTTGTGTAAAAGTGATGAAAATTAACGCAAACACGAATGACTCATCGTGTGCGTATAAAACTAGAAAATCATGTATACAAACATTAATAATATCTAACAATTACTCATCACTAGATCTGATTCTTGCAAAAATGTTGGAGACTGATGTTTTTTGAAAATTAAGAGTCAAAGTTATAGCTATTTATATATATATCTCTATGTTTTAACTGACATAAATTCGAACGTTTTAACATATCCGAATGTAGACTTAATTAGCGTGGCTAGATTGTATAATGTTTCGCTAGAGCCCGCAACGATGGAATCGGACGTGGACGACAATTCGTGACGCTACAGTCGACGGGCAAAAATGCATTCAATTTGATGCGAAAAACTCCAAAGTTATTGGCAACGAGGACTGCCTTTATTTGAACATCTTCATTCCCGTGAGTGATGCATTGTGCACAAATATTATCACTAAATATTTATAATAATAAAAAACTGTTAACAGATATTTTCAAATAAAATAATTAACATTGCGCGCTATTTTTGTAGTTCTACTAAAAATTTCAAAGCAAATCGAGAATTAAAATGTTTCAAGAACAAACGCAAACTCAATTAGATCACGAGGTCTAGCGGTTTAATTAAACTTAAACGAATCAAGGTTGCGTTGTCATTGCGACATTTAACTATTTTCACGTTTAAACGTTTAGCGCAATACTTATAAAATATTTCGTGTCATTTATTTGTATATGTAACAATTTTATCACTCTGTAACGTTAGCGAACGTCTTTGTAGTTTCTAGACAATCCGCAGAAATCTGCGAACCTGTCGGTTTTAGTCTTCGTGCACGGGGGTGCATTTAAGTCAGGAAGTAGCGACAGCGAACTGCTCGCGCCGGATTATTTGTTGGATCAGGATGTAATTCTCGTCACGTTGAATTATCGACTTTCTGCTTTAGGTGAGGAAGAAAGAATTGTCGAACGTATCGCTGTCAGCGATATGTCGATTTCTTCATTACAATAATGCGCTGGACGCGCGTATCGCAAATTGAAGCGTATTGACGTGAATGAGACAGGTCTTATTACTACGATATGCAATATATTACTGCAATATAACGCGACTACGAGTTCGAATTATTTAAGGTGCGGTCTAGATCATATATCGTGCCGATCTTCTTCAGAAAGTTTCGGCTCCTTTGAAGAAGCTCAGCTCAAAGCTCGGCTTGAGGTTCAACTCGAAGTTCGGCTCGATACCTAATCTGGACGCACCTTTAAGGAGGATCCACATTGTCAAACTAAACCTTGAGCCGAATTGCGAACCGAACTTCATCACAAGGTTCGATTCGATAATGTGGACACAAAACTCGGCTCGAGGTTCAGCTCGCTAATGTGAATCCTCTTTTAGGATTTTTTAGCACAATGAACCAAGTGTCGCCGGGTAATTACGCCATTAAGGATGTAAAGATGGCCCTCGAATGGGTGCAAGAGAATATCCACAAATTCGAGGGGAATCCCAAGTCGGTGACCCTTATGGGGCAGAGTGCCGGTGCAACGGTGACTCATATTCTCGCTCTCTCAAGGAAGACCGAGGGACTCTTTCACAGATACATTCTGCACAGCGGCACCGCCCTAAACTCATACAGTGTTCACCCTCCGAAAAGGTACAGACAAGTATGTCTGAAATTGGCGAATCTTGCCGGCTGCCTGAAGAAAGATAACATAACCGCGTCGAACGAAACGACCACCGGCAAACCGAAAGTAGAAGATAATACTTCACATCCGGCTTATAATGTGAAGGACGACGAAGAGATAGTGAAATGCATGAGGACGGTCGATGCGAGGAGATTAGCAACGTTGACGCAGTATTTCGTAAGTGCCGTCGATGTAGAGTTGTAGAAATGTTGGCACTGGCGTTTTTAGTTTTTGCATTACTTTGCGCTAGTCTATTTGGAGAGGTCATCCGTGGTGCGTCTTTGGTCCCACATTGGAGAACAACTCGAAGGACGCTATCCTGACGATGCATCCGTTGAAAATAATGAAGCGCGGACTGTTTCGCGATATACCGACGATAATGCAATTCGTGAAGGACGAGGGCTTAGCGAAATCATTCGGTAATTTTCCGTTAGTTACTTGTAATAAATAAATAAATTAACAATAAGTAAAGTTGTCGCACAAATTAATTATACTACGTCAGATGATTTTCCCGGGTGGAAGAAATGTAGTTTGCAATTCATGTTATTACATTAATTAACCTTAAATAAGATTAAAAGTCTCATTTTGCAGAGCGAATATCAGTTGCTTGTTATTCTAACGAGGAAATTATTTCTAAATTTTTAACTAAATTTCGACGCGATGAAAAAAATAACTCGATGATATTCACATCCATTCATATTCGTTTCAGAAATATTCACAAATCCCGATGTCGAAGACGAACTAAGAAAGCATTTCGAAGAATATTTGCCTTACTTGCTAGAATACCACGAATTGGCTTTCAACACTAGCCTTTTCGCTTCTATGGTAAAGGATTTTTATTTCAACGGCAATGTGACGTTGGGTTTCGGGCATAACTTGACGGAGGTAATCCTAGTTCAAGAGTGAATACGTGAGTAACGTATGACAATTCGCGTTTGATAACGAGATTATTTCTCTAGATGTTGACTGATGCCATTATAGCATGGCCGCAGTTCCTAGTTGCACAATATCAATCGAAACTAGGAAAATCCAGCATTTACTTTTCCGTCTTCGCGTACGAAGGCACGTTTTCGTCCACCTTCGGTTCGGGTATCCCGGTTTATTATGGTACGTCATCCGACTTTCGGTTAAAAAGTTTGTGTAATTTGCATAAATGTGTCAAATTAAGTTCAACACATTTTATTTGTCCCAAATGGTCCACCCAAATTGTTGTATTAATTTAATTTAACACAAGATAAAATGTTAGAAAAAAATACTAATATTACGCAAAAAATTAAAAGAAAAGTGCAACATTTTGATACAATTTGGGAACAAATTGTGAAAGCATATTTTTAATATTTTAATTTTCAGTAAAATTAAGATTTATAATATATTAAATTAATACGTACATTTCATTCATTTTTATTAGAATTTTAAAATTACATTATTTTTATATTATTATCCACTTACTCATAAATTGTGTTATTTTAACAAGAGAAATATTAAGAAAAATATTATTACAAAATATTTAAATAATACAGTCACATAAATTGAGTATATTAAAAATTCGACACAAAAAGTTTTAACAAGGACTGGTTTTAATGCAAATACAAAATGTTTTTTACTGCAGTATAACGTTAATTAAGTTGAGAACTCTTAATAAAGTACGTGCGTATGTGGAATTTCTCTGAACTTTATTTCTTAAATTTTGTCTTTTATCTCTCGTCAGATATAAATAATTAGAAGTATTGATTTCAGCATAACAATATTTTTCTTTCTTGTTCTGTGTTTCCAAATACTTTAAATGTAACCAATAATAATTATGTTGAAAAAGCCTTATTCAAAGAGCAAATATGAAAGGTTGGATCCTTCATAAATTATTCGACTGTCTTGCACAGCCGAAAATTAAACATCCTCAAGGCACTTATGTGAATTTAAATGAATAATCTATTCCCCCAGGTGTTACGCATGGCGACGATTTAAACTACATATTTCCTATATTGAATAATATGTATAAGAATATGTTACTGCACAATACGGAGCGTGATATTACTATGATTAACATCGTGACAGAGATGTGGGCAAATTTCGTGAAAAACGGGTAAGTAAAATTAATAGCATTAATTATTATTGTAATATTATAACTCGATTATTATTATTCTTATTACGAAAGACATAACGTTCAATCTTTTAACGCGCACAAATCTAAGCATTAGCGTTATCGAGAAAATCTGGTACAGCGCGAACGGATCCCCAAATATTAGGTAATTATTTCGATTGTAATTTTTCAAAAGTGAAAATTTCTCGAGCGTGTCATATTCCATTTCCATTCCATTTCCGACGGCATCACCGTCGCCGATGATCCGATTCATCCATTCGGAGCCGATAGGAATACTAAATCGCTAGGAAATTCGGTCCTATATGCATCGCGACCGGATGTTCTTATGCCGATCGTAATGTTTATTACATATGTACAGAATCCCGAAAGCGTGGGCGATTCCCACGTGGCCCGACTACCGCGATCATCATCAGTTCATGAGATTCGGGATTGACAGATTGCCGGAAACTGTGGTGCAAGCCGATTTCCTGTCCGACAGAATGGAATTCTGGGAGAAGCTGATGATCAATGAGTTCCCGGGATCGACGACTGATGTGTTTGTCAGCGAACCACCGGTAGTTACAGTTACCAATGATGCTAATGCGATCGATCGTATAAGGTTAACAATTCAGCTTGCATCATTAGCAATAATTCTCACGTGCATATGAACGAAATTATATCTCTATATACGCCCGACGATAAACTGCGCGGCGCGTAAACACGATGAATCGCATAAGCTATAAACCGATATCGGGCAATTATTTCCGCGCATCTTGTCACGTATACATTATTATTATTTAAACGATTTTTCCACTCGGGCGATTCGAACCAAAGTTCAAATTATACGTCAAAACTGCCCGCGGTGTATTAATGCAAAGAGAAAAATAACGCGAGTATAAATGAAGCGTTTTTATACGTGAATTATAAAAATATTTATTGTTAAATACATTCTCGTTGTTAGTTGATAAAATATTATATTATTAAGAGCGCCAAACGTGTATACACGTAGAGCGAATACAGGATGGACGCATCGCAGCAAGATGGAACACGTACGATTCGTTTTTTTTTTGTACTTCAAGACATATTCGAAGTTCGATGCACCTTCTGGAAGCTACTTTTACCGGCGCCGATAAAAAGTAACGATGATAATAAACACGGGGGGCGAAGCTGTGTTTCGTTTACTACCTGACTACCTTATCTCTCTCGCGGCGCGAGAACGATACAGTTGTTAATAGCATCGATAAAGTTTCGAAAGATAACTGGAAAGTTTCGAATTCAACTATGTAAATAAGTGCTCGGGAGCGAGCTCACGCTTGCCGGTGTCCCGGTTGAAATATTTTTAATTAATTATGCGCGTTGTATTTAAATAACGTACCTACGTATAAAATTGTATTTTAATACGTTGAAAATACATGTATTGTTTTCTCCGTTTTTCACCGCATCTACATATTTTTATTGTGGCCGTTCACACGAGCGAGCGTAGAATCATGCACTGGAAGACATCACCGACCCGCCCCTGAGAGTCATTCGCGTTTTCCGCCCGCGCAATTACAGCCGAAATTAATGTCATCAAAAAAGTCCCCGACGGGGGGGGGTGGGGGTGGTCGGGGCTGGGTGTGCGCCGCGGCGGCGGCAGCTGTCGCATTAAAGGGAGCCTAATAAACGAAAGGCATAATGAAATTCGTTGGGAATTAAGTTCGCCACGCGACGAGTTAACGCGCATATAAAATATGCAGCTCCCAGTTTTCCCAGGGAAAACGTGGGCGCGCGAGTGCGCTCGGGGAAATTAATCATCCGCCCTAGGCAACCGCTGTTTGTCTTCTTTCCGTTTTCCATCCGTTTCCGGATGTATCGCGGGAGAGGAGTCAGTGGAGCCGCGCCGCGCCGCGAAGGCGGGCGAGCGAATGAGAGAGAGAGAGAGAGAGAGAGAGAGAGAGAGAGAGAGGGAGAGCGAGAGCCGTGAACGGCGGTACGAGAGAGGGAAAGAGAGACGGCAGACGTCCTCTCTCGAGCAATGATTATGCAACGACGATGAAACGAAGACAAACACCGTGCCCGTCGCCATCTCGGAGTACCGCCGGCGAGAGACCGCATATCGCCCTGCCTCTCCTAAGGATGAAAAGTGCTAACAGCCATGTAAATCCGCGAGATCTGTGGGACTCTGCGCGGATTATCGCAGCGGCTTTCGTCTTCCGCAAATCTCACCGCAGTGACGCAGCGAGATAAGTACGACTGTCGTCGACGCGTTCGGATGGCATTCGCCGGTCGCGTAACTCACGCGCTCTCATTTGACACACGAACAATTAATACGTCGTGCAAATCGTGCACGTTGTTAATTTTATTGACGCTAACTGGCGTTTTTCAAGCGTTCATTATCCGCGTGTCACGTTTTCGCGAAAGTTCGAATAGCGAGCGCGAAATTCACGAGGGGGGGGGGGGAGAGGAGGGAAGAGGAAAGAGAATGTTTTGGTAATCAAGTGCGAATAACAAGCCGGGAATGTTATATATTAAATTTCAGCCGGACAATGTCGTTCCGGCAATATTTCGTTATTACAAGAGCGACGCGGCGCGACGCGCCGACGCGCTCGTCTTTCCCGCGTCAGCCACCTTATTCAAATGCCACATATTTTCATCAACGTTCGCGCAAATATTTACTGGCGCGCGCCCGTATCTCTTATATATCCAAGGCAACGGAAATGCAAACACGAAGGCTCTCGGCCGTCGATACAGAGAGAAAGAGAGAGGTAGGAAACTAATTAAAAATGCGCCTCTCCGCGCGCACGTCGAGATCGCGAACGACCAATTAATAGAATCGTATATCGTGTCGACGTCAGCGATTGGCGGCTCCACGGTTCGCGTTCCACGGTTACTGTATATACACGATAAAATTAAAACGTCGTCGGGAAACGAATGTTTGTTAGTGGCTTTACGTTTATGTGATTTAAGGACGTATTGGCTGTACAATTTCAACAAAAAGTGACGCGTATTGAGATGCAAAATCAATTTTTGCATTTTTTATAACACGTATTTGGACTCCACAAGATCACTATTGGCTTTAACTGCATAAAATTAAACTAATAAAATATTTTTGATAACCTTTATTAAGAATTTACATACTGTTCATGTATTTTTTATAGTTTCGCCATTAAAAATGGATATATCTATTAAAAATATATCTTTCCTGGAATTCCTGGCTGAGAACATGGGGTGATATTTTTTCGCAATAAATTTTTTTACAGATTCGTCGAAATTGGTTCGTATAGATGCAGACTAGCATTTATTTGACGTCGCGGGGGAGGGGGGGATTTATTAGATGCAAGTTAGCATCAAGTTCTTAATACGTGATAATACGATCCTGTTTCAAACATGGGGGGTTGCGTTGAATCCGGAAAGTAACGGCACGCAGTTTAGTCGAAGCTAGAATACGTATGTAAAATCACATAATAAAATTGTAGCACCAACATCCTGATATAACCGTTGCATTGGCCCATCTTATTCATTGTGTTTAATACATACGATTACTAGATATATATATTAAAAAAATATTTTTTTATTTTTCTTATGTCCAAAATGGCAGTGCACTGGCCTACACTTGCAAAATTCTTTTTTTTTTATCGGTGTACAGGATTCCAGGTACATGGTTTGATCGTGAACAAAACACAAAGAATTTTCATTGTCTACATATTAAAGACTAATGAAGTACATAGGGCTTTTTTCAAAATATTGATTTTTCTCAAAATGGCAGATTTTAAGAAAAACTTGTACTGGCAAAAAATACACATTTTTCATAAAATAGCTGCCATTTTGAGAAAAATCAATATTTTAAAAAACCCCTACGTACTTCATTAGTCTTTAATATGTAGTGAATGTAATGTATGTGAGTGTATGTAATGAAAATTCTTTGTATTTTGTTTAAGGTCCAATCATGTGTCTGGAATCTTGTACACCGATTTGAAGATAAAAAAAAAAGGATTCCGCAAGTAGGCCAGTGCGCCGCCACTTTGGACATAAAATAAAAATTAATTTTTTTTGCTTTCTTATATATATACAATAATGTCCTCTAAGTAGATTTTTAATAAAGTTATCCATTTACTCACAAAAAATCCCAAACTTAGGTATCTTTTAAGACCTCAAAGGTGGCCTAACCCCTTGCGCACTAAGTACTGTACCGCACTCTGATTTGACTTTTTACATATTTACGATTTTTATTTTAATATCGACAGCCCTCACTGTTTTCTATTTTAAAGATAGATTTCGTTGGAATAGTAAAATTATTCAAAACACTAACAGAGGTTAATAAAAGAGTGATTAAGTTACAACTGCTTAGTTTCTAATTAATATCTTTGTAACAAGCTAGCAAACTGCACGTTTTCTCTCTTCTAAATTGTTTCTAAGATGTTTAGCCAAGTAGTTAAAAAAATTTTAAGAACCTGTCATCGTTTTCCATGCAATACAAGCTAATATAATCTTAAAAGCGATTCGAGCGCAATTCTGACCCCTGTTTTCCGTCAATCTTCTCGGCGCTCGGCTTTAAGTCGGTTGATTTGTAATTTGGCATTTAATTCCGCCCGAAGCGCGGAACTAATTAACGGGCAGGACAAAGCTGCGGGAACCGCTAAGCGACTGAATTCCTATCGTTTTAACCTACACCGTGACCGGCGCCAATTGAAATGACGTGCAAAGATAATATTGTTACACCTTGGGCTGGAAGGTAGCGAAACTAAAAGCTATTAAAGTCACGTATGCAGAAACGCCATGTAGAAACGTCAACTTTTACAACACCCGCGAGCGTTAACTTTTGCACGAAGTGGGCGAATTAAAAATAGAAAGAGACAGCACGAGAAAAAAAGAAAGAGAGGAGGGGGAGGACTTATTTATGTGAAACCGAACGCTCTCACAATTTAACAGAAAATAAATTTCCTTCTTTCGTAATTCGCTTAGTACATTTGGCGGACAAGTGTATAACGGAGTGACGTATAACTCGCATTGTGAAATAATTTGGCCAACAACGGCGCTCCGTATCCGAAATGGGATTCCGTTGCGCGTATTACACCGAGACAGTGTCCTTTATAAGTTCGAGACAGTCGATGCTTAATCCACTTTCCTCATTGCTAATGAATAGAGTTCCGCTAACGGCGTTCGCGACTGCGGAGCCGTGCCGTTTCGTGGCTTCGGAATTAGATTCGAAATACCTCGCGCTAATGCGATATTCAAAATCCGCGGATCTATCGCGCGCGCAATGAGAGTCTCGCGCAAGTATCGCATTTATCGAAACATGAACGTACGTCTGATGTATAACAGGTACTGATAAATTTAATAAGTAGGAGTTCAGTAATTCTCGCTCCTCGCCCAACTCTCTCTCTCTCTCTCTCTCTCTCTCTCTCTCTCTCTCTCTCTCTCTCTCTCTATTTCAATTTTAGATGTTTTATTTTTATTTTGTCTATTTCTTTAATTTTTCATCTTATGTTGCATTATACATTCTTTATTGTACTCAATGTCTGTATATTTACTCTTCTCATTTTCTCTGCTATTTTATTCTGCTTTGCGTTACTATCTTTTTACTTTGTGTCCATTATTTTCTCTTAATTTCTTCTCATTTTGTAAATATATTCCTAAGGGACTTGCCCTAGAATAGTAACAAATGCTTTATCTACGTACCGCTACCTCTCGTTCTTCCGTTTTCATTTTATTCCGACATGAATATAAATTATCTTACGAAAAGTACCGGCCGATATGCACACTCCCCTTTCCGTAGAAACATTTTTTTTTTCCACCGTTCACGTCGAGGCCGTAAGTAGAATTTACCAGGCAGTTGATCTGTTTATCCATGTTAAAAGGCGCCATTGTTCACAAGCGGAACAGGACGAGAACGCTATTATCTCGAGCCCGAATTATCTCCAGCGGACACACACACACACACACACACACACACACACACTGCACTTTTCCAGCGCGCGTCCCAGCGTCGAGCTTAAAATTGTAATTTCAGCCTTTGTCGCGGTCTCCGACGACAATACTTAGGGAAACGCGCGCGGCCCACACGAGCGCATTTCCAGTCTGTTTTTGCGCTCGCGGACACGTGCGTATGGGGAAAAAAACGCGCTTTGACGTGAAAAATGCACTACCGTTTGAGGCAAAGGGCGTTGCGCGAGCGAAACGCAGGAGGATTCCAACGTGGAAACGGGTAAGGGGGTGGGGGGGCGGGGGCGAAGAGAAAAACGGACACGCGGGAGAACGGGCGGACAGCGCGGAATGTATTTTTTTTTTTTTCCAGAGAGCTCGCCGGAGAAATCGTGAGAAGGACCCCCCGGCACGTGAACGAAGAATTAAAAATAAACGCGCCGGGCGATCCTCGGGCTCGTTCGAAGCGCAGGGATCGGTTCACGGTTGACGATGGGTGTTTAGACGATTTACATTTCTTTCTCGTCTCTTGCCGGTCAGGCGAACCGTGGTACGTTCGCCTTGAAGCGAATGCCGGCGATAAAGGGGGATCGCCGGGGAAACCAGCCGTTGATTGACGATTTGCATAGGCAAATAAGCCCCCAAAGAGACCAGCGGAGACCGTTACCGCCACCGCCGCCGCCGCTACTATTTGCGCGGCGGCCGAGTGATTGTTTTCGGAGCGGAAAGGGTGGTTCGGCGCGCGCGAGAGGAGAAGCGTGTAGATGCAGCCTTCGAATTCATTGGAATTCGAGTCAACCAACCGAAGTGTCAATTTCCTGCAAAACCAAACGTTTGCCGACGCTGGAGAACTTTGGACTCGTCGACGCGGTGTCTAATTTAGGATATCCGCATTTATATATGTATCGCACAAACGGTAATTAGAATACGGAAGAATCTTCGTATGAATAAGTAAGTCCTCTGATATGCGCCAATTTGAAAATAAAATAAAAAAAGAAAGTAAAGTCAAAAGAAGCGTTTGAAAAAATGGATTTTGTGTTCCATATGTCGTTTAATTAATTCGTAAAGGGACTTTTGAAATTTTACAATTCAACTAACAATAAGTCGTATTATGTAAAAAAATAATTTGTCTACGTGTGATTTAATGCTTTCGAATTCATTGGAGTTCGAGTCGACCAGCCGAAGTGTAAATTTCATGCAAAACCAGACATTTATCGGCACTGGGAAACTTTAAATGCATCAATGCAGTCTAATTTTAAAAATATCCGCACTTATATGTATCGCAAGCCATAATTAGCATTCGAAAGAATTTTTGTATGAATAAATAAGTCCTCTGATAAGTGTGAGTTCAAAATTAAAGATTAGCAGTTAACACTGCAGGAATCAAAAGAAGCGTTTAAAAAAAAAAAGATTTCGCGCTTAATACGTGGTTTAGCTAATCCATAAAGCAATCGATATTGCAATTCAATTTACGTCATATTATCATGTAAAATATAATTTTTCTATGTAATGCTTTCGAATTCATTAGAGTACAAATTGAAGTGTCAATTTCCTGCAAAACAGAACATTTTTGTTGATGCTGAAGAACTTTGGACTCGTCGACGCAGTGTCTAATTTCAAAAATATCCGCATTATTGCATTAATTATATGTATCGCAAGGCATAGATAAAATTCAAGAGAATTTTTGTATGAATAAATAAGTCCCCTCTGATAAGCGCCAGTTTAAAAATAAAGCACTGTAGGATCAAAAGAAGCGTTTGAGAAAAATTTAGATTTCGCGCTCAATGCATTGTTCAGTTATAATTCATAAAGCAGCCTTTGAACTTTCGCAATTCAACTTACACCGTATTATCATGTAAAAAAAATAATTTTTCTACGTGATTCAACGCTCTGTTCGTGCTACTCAACTCAGGTTTCCGGCTCGCGCGGTAACGACGATGGAAAACGTCCTATAGATTCCGCGGCTCGAAAATACGCGGGGAATTCGCCTTTTCACAAGATGCAAATCGTCGAGCGTCGCGAATCGCGATACCGGCGTGTCGCGTGGCAGCATCAGCTGGTCGATGTCGCGCTAGCACAATACGTTTAATGCGACATATTGTTCGCCGCTACAAAAATTGCCCCTCGTTACACGCTCGACAATAGGAAGCCCGCACGCTCTATCGTTCTTCATGATATCGTCGGTGCCTGTATATATAGCGACTGTCGATATATGTACGAAGGCAGTCAATCGGGAAAAATCGGAAGAAAAGTATAGAACTCTGACGAGTTTATTCATCCCGTCGCGCTGGTTCTTCACGAAATAAATAAAGATTTAATGAAAAATCAATAAGCACATGTAAAAAAAGATTAAAAATTAATTAATAACAATCAATGTTACATCGTCGGGCTGCGTGTATACAAGTAAAATTATTTCAAGAATAATTGATATTTACATTGGACAATGCAATTATCAATTATTCTTGATTATAATTTTACTTGTTCTCACTTAATTAAAGAATAAGTTTTCATGGCAAGACCGTCTTCCGAGAGGAATAACGATCGAATAAAAATCCGATGTTTCTGGTCGGATTTGAACCCGCGGATCTTCGGGTACAATAAGCAGACGCACAGCTTTCTGCGCTACAATCGCTACTTATTTACAATTTACAGATATACGGGATCTATAGATTCAACGCCGGTTCCGAACGGCCTAATCAGAAGAGTTTTCATGGCAATATACTCTTAGTGCTTTGCCATTGCCTTCCGAGAGGTAGCGAATAAAAATCCGATATTTCTTATAGTCGGATTTAAATCCGTGTCTTCGGCACAGAAAGCAGACGCACAACTCTTTGAGCCACAATCGCTACTTTTCTTCAAAATTGTAGAGCGCATAGAGTGCTTTCCATTCAGTGACACAAGTGTTATTTTTTACTCACTAAATGCCAAGAAGGATAGAATGACGTTTGTGTTGACTTGTGTCACTAAATGGAAAGCACCTATGCGTCCGCTATAGTAAGTAACAACAAGTAACAACTCCACAAATACTTATATGTATAAAAAGATCAATAAAATGATCTTGACTGAATGACATACGATACTAGAGACATAATATGTGTTTACGATATGCAGAAATGGAAATCAACTATAGAGAAAAGGCACGGCAAGAGCTTCTCTCTTATTTGACATTCCTGTTCAAACGTTAAATAGATATCAAGCCTGTTTTTTATAGCTGAACTGCTGCACAGTTTATCTTTCTCTTTCTACATTGGAAGAAGAAAGATAAACTCTGAACTAGTGTAGCCAGCTATAAAAAACAGACCTATCGTTTGTCGCTTAAAAAAATTGTTCCGTACATTACACGCTTTGCGTTAACGTATCCTTCATGATATCGAGGGACGAGAACACCTCGTGGGTTCATCCCTCCAGCTCTTAGGACACCTTCGGGCCTCGGGGAGATATAAGCGTTACGGTATTACCGTGTAATCCGTTGCATCTCCCGACGGAGGGGTCGGCGGTTGGCGGCTGCGGCGCCGAATCAGGTGGAAGCAGATGCACTCGCGGGCGGCCGGTATGAGAAAATGAATATTTGAAAATCCGGTGGGGTAGAGATGGGTAAAGGAGATACGTACGATGACGGGCGCCGCGAACATCCCGCGCGCGCGCAACCTTCTAATCTCGCTAGCTCTAATTCCGCCGTAAGATTTCTCTCGCCTCTCGTCCCCTCCCCCCCCTCCTCTTCGTAAGAAACGGGGAATTGCACGCGTAGCTCGCTCCCTCTCCCCCTCCTCCCCGTGTTCCCCCACGAATACGAATACGAAGCGAATTTCGGCTACGCGCTAGCTCGATATCGCAAGCTCGAAATAATACGCGATTCGTTGGATTGTTCCATGGAAAGTCATTAAACCGCTTCCTTAATCCGTAATACCATATTACCATATTACCTATTTCCATTTGAAACAGGCTCAAAGTTCAATTATAAACAAGTTGATAATCTTTCACTCAAATATACATAATACAAACATATGGAAAAACAGCCAGTGATTTATAGCGATTAAAAGTATTTTAAAGATTATATGGTTCGATATAATCGATAAAACATGTTTCACGTTTGTATAGTCTTAAAAGTATGTAATTTTGACATCAATAAATGTGTGGATTTAATAGGATTTGATGTTTATGTGTAATTCTCATCGTATTAGAGTTAAAATCACACCAATATTTTTAAGAGTGCACGCATATTATTATTACATATAGAGATTATATGCTCTTCAGAACGTTAATAACTTGTACTATAGCAAAAAGTTCCAATCATACGTCTTTTTTACTAATAATTATTAAGCGACCAGTTTTTAATCAGATTTATCATTGGAAATCATTACGGCAATTCGCGCTTTCTCCAAATATGTAGATTATGTGTTTCGAATTTTTGATTTTCCGCACGACTCTAATCTCTCTCGCTGCAACGCTAATCTCTCTCTTCCTCTCTTTCTCTCTTTCATCGACTCCTGCCTCAAAATTATGCCACTGAAAAGCGAATCGATAGGTACGTGAAATCGGTCGCTTAATGATTCTCGCGATCGAATTTTTCGCCAGGGACTTGCCGCGTGTATGTAAGCTCAAGCCGGTGTGCACACGCGGACTTTTTAAAAGATCAGAGACCAGAATACACGAATTCGCGAGCACATAAAAGCTACACAGCGATCGCTGTTTAAGCTTTGTTCCGTTCACGAGACAAGAGTCACGTAGCGCATTCACGAGTATCGGGCCGCCCTCTCCATAGACGGGGGCGATGCAACGACGGGGCGAAGGGCGAGGGAGGGAGGGAGGGAGCATAAAACGGGAGGGAAAGGTTCGGTGAAAGGAAGCGAGCATGCAGAATAAAAAAGGAGGATTTCGCCGCAGCACGAATTTACATGTCACGTATCGAGAGACGAGCGGAGCTGCGGAAGCCTCCGGCGATGCAATCCAGCCCATACTCGCCGCGCGCGAGCCAGCACCTCCTCCCCTCATCACCGTTTCCCAACCTCGTGTATATTTTTCCTCTATCCTCCCTCCCTCTCTCTCTCTCTCTCTCTCTCTCTCTCTCTCTCTCTGTGTGTGCTCTCTCTCAGCCAACTCCCAAACCTTTCGACCAGTCGACGTACGTGTATTTCGCGCTAGACTGCGTTTTCGGCCACTCGATGCGGAAGAGAGGTTAATTGTCGCGCCTTTTTTGTCCGCAGCTTTCACCGCGGCGGGTAACCCGGCCTGCTTCGGAAAAGCCGGGCGGGCAACCGAGCGGATCGCGGGCAGAGAGGGACAATCGATTTTTCGGTAGTACATGTCACGACCAATGAGCTCCTCTCTCTCTCTCTCTCTCTCTCTCTCTCTCTCTCTCTCTCGCTTTCTCTCTTTCTGCTCGCCCATGACTTTTCGCGAGCTCTCAATATCCGTACCGCGTATTTTCTTATCCGAGACGAGGAAAAGCGCTACTATGGGGGAAACAGAGCGCTTTTAAAGCACGCTAAAGAACGTAGCAGACACGCGAGTCCCAAAAGAGCACAGAAACGGCAGAGAGCCGCTCAGTGTGAGCGTGTTTTGTAGAGAAACGACTGTAAAAAACGTTACTAAAAATTTTTTGACAAGAGAGGGAGAGAAAGAGAGAAGGGGAGAGACGGAAAATTCGAAACATTTCCGATATTTGAGAAAGTATCACAGTTTCAACTGTAAACACATATTGATGATCCTTCACTCAAATGTACATCCGACAAAATAAAAAAATGATTTATAGAAAATAAAAGTATTTTAAAGCACATCATGGTAAAGTATCTGATGTACACTCTTAAAAACTGCAATAATGTGAATTTAACGTCATTTGGTATATTTATATAATTCTCACCACATTGGTGTCAAAATCACACCCATATTTTTAAGTGTGACACGTATAACACTAATATCGCTTATTTTCTGCAACAACGATGATTTAAAAAAAAAATTAAAATTTATTTTAATTGCTTGCAAAAAGAACGGAAAAGTAAAGAAATAAGTATCTGAATCGACCGTGGAATGTTTTAAAACAACTTACAATGAGAAACAAACCGCCAACACGATACAAGATGGACCAGAATTCGAATCTAGACTTCTCTACATTCCATGAAAAATTCACTAATTCTCTACATTCTTATCAAAAAATGAAAGAACATATTTTTATTCCTGTGTAAGTAGTTATTATATCGCGAAATCGCATTTTAGTATTACAAAATTTGCATAATTCAAAACATTCAAATTTATATTCTTTTAGAAAACTTTCTTGAGTTGCGTCGTCGTAAAAAATGAGCAATATTAGAAAATTAGTAACCAATACTTGTACCAGCGAAATGTTGCAACCGTATCTACGTCTTTACGGCGAGACGCTTGTGTAAAATTGCGACACATCCGGAGATGATCTTAACATCAGAAAAGAAAAACATCTCGGAAAACTCGTGCTTAGGTAACACAACCGTCACGTAACCATCCGCATAAAGTTTTCCGCTCGCTTGAATTTGCGTAACTTCATATCCAACTCCGGAGGACTTGCCGCCTCCGGTATCTGTGTATTCACCATCGCAATTGTATCCACGACAGTAAACCACCTCGATATGCGACGGGTTCACGGTGCTGAATAATTGAAACGATCTTTCGTCTCCGCCACCGGGCGCACGAAATAAGGCAACCGTGTAACAAGAGCGACATTAGCCACTCGGAGTTTCTCCGTGCCGTGCGAGAGAGAGAGGGGGGGAGGGGAGGGGGGAGGGGGGGGGG
>NW_012026826.1:366925-376646 GCF_000956235.1 Wasmannia auropunctata | reverse complement strand
AGGGAGAGTTCAGCGGGGCACAATGGTTACTTGCAATTCTAAGATGAAGACAAATTCAAGCAAACGTATGCGAAGCGGGAAAGACACATGAAGATGGAACAGCGTTGCGCGGTACGTCGCGCGAAACGTTTCTTTTCGTTATACAAGTGCGAGGGAAGTGCGAAACAACAATATGCTTCTCCCGCGAGCATCCCTCCTATTTATGCTCTTCGCCACCGGCGCTCGCTAACCGAAAGGAATTGGTTTAACCCGTGTGCACCATTGTTCATTCCATCTGTCTTTTCGCCTAACCGAATTGAGAAATTATTACGAACCAAAAAATCTATACGCATTGATATTACTAATTAAATACGTCGAAGCAGAAATCTCGCGCTGGATATAGAAAAATCGCAAACGCGCAAAAAATACCCGCGTGTCCCCGTTAGTCGCGGCCGGCGCGGCGGCGGCGCGGCGCCCGGCTCTGCCACTGCACTTGACACGGCGCGATAACAAATCGTAACGATCGGACGATACGAAAGCGCGCCCGCAGACAGTTTGCCGATGTTAACTGCCTCGGGTTTTCGAGAGCGCGGCTTGTTAACGCTCCGCAACTTGTAAGCCACGACTAACAATAAGGAGCAGACGCAAAGTGGATCTTTCGGATTTCTCTGAAGGGACAAAAGCCTCAGCGAGCTATGAAAGGCAGCGTCGAAGGATTACGGGCGATAACGACGACGACGACGACGACGACGGCGACGATGACGGCGACGACGACGATGGCAGCGGCGACGACGACTCGCTGGTATATAACGACGCGAACAGGTGCGCGTGTATACGCGACTGGAATAACTGCAAAGAGGAGCGGCGCGAGGTGGGAGGTGGGAACTTTGTTCATTATTCCAACAATTAGCGGCCCCCTCCCTCTCCCGCTCCTATTTCTTGTCCTGTTCGAGCAAGAAACGTCTCCACGAGTCCTCGCGCGAGACGGTGGCGCGTGCGAGCGAACGAGCGAGCGTTTCCCCGTCTCATTTCCGTCTCTGTCGCTTCCTTCCTTCGAGGCGCACAGCCTCACCTCGCTTTTCTTACCGTCGCTTATCTTTCCGAAGATTGACGAAAGTTGACTTTACTATACACTCGACGAAATAAAGGCGTACCCTCGCGTCACCGTATAGTCAGTCAACGGGCTTAGCGAACGTGCAGTTACCATTATAATTGGCATTCCTCAAAATCTCCGTGCAAAATTCGTTCCGTGGGAAATTGATTTTCCAACGAAAACGTGTTCCGCGCTTTATGCAATTATGTAATGCAACCGCGAGAAAATGTAATTTCCACTGTAAATCGATTTTAATGTAAATCGCTTTTTTTTCTTCTCTTTCCTTCAAACCGGTCTCGATTTTCCGCCTGCTAAAATACGATTTACCTTCCAATTCCATGCACTTATCGTGCACTTAAGTTAAACTGACCGCGTGGATAATGGCATTCTGTAAGCTGCCAGTTGGAGATACGTTATTTAATTTTAAAGTGATGTAAAAGAAACAAAATACCGTGTATACGCTTATCGTGAAAATTATACCAAGCAATGAGTCTCTCTCTCTCTCTCTCTCTCTCTCTCTCTCTCTCTCTCTCTAATTCGACTCCATGAGAAGTTCCGTGTTCGTTCGTGCAACTTTTTATTACTGCCTGTTAGAAACGCAACTTCTACGTCTTGTCTCTAAAGAAAGCCGCGGAAAGCCGGCGTTTCGCACTGAACGAGCACCGCCGAACTAACAAGTAAGTCGCCGGTGCAGCGTCGGGGCGACAAAGGGGAGCAAAACGTTGAAAGATGGCGCGGTCACCGGGTTCAGCTTTTCGCTGAACGAAATCGACAGGTGCGACCGCAGGCTAAAGCGGGGCTTGCGAATGGCAAGAGGAAACCGCAGCCGTCCGAAACCGCCGAGAGGACACTACTATTATTTCTGGCCTGCGCGTTTTGCGTCCGTCCGGACGGGCTCTCTCTCTCTCTCTCTCTCTCATTCGGGATGGCCTCTGCCTCGTCGTCGTCGTCGTCGTCGTCGTCATCGTTGTCGTCGTCGACCGGGAACCGCGAGCGGCTTTTCCGACAAAGCTTTCCGTGTTAATATTCCGCCGCCGGTGGAAGTTCCGTCGCGCCGTATCTCGCGCGACACAAAAAGCCCCCTCCCGTCCTCCCCCGTGCTCTCCAGCGATCGTCGCGTTTCCCCGCCGCAAAAACTAACGACTTCCCTCTGCCAAAGGACGACTGCGATATATTTTTGCCGGTGTGGCTCACGGCGTGACGCGGCGCGGTACCTCTTCGAAATACGATAAGCCCCCACGTGACCCACGGGGGTAAGCCCCCGCCTGCTCGCTACTCTGTGGGACTAACGCGAAGTGCCAACGAGATGGTATTAACGTCCGTCGTTATTGCGAGCTTGAAAAGCTCGTAGAAAAGTGTCGTCGCAAAAAAAAAAGTTGGCTCGGTACTTCGCTCTGTTCTTTTACAGCGGTAAATTAACGGCACGTATTCACGGGAGATTACCTACCTTATCACAGAGGCGAGAAACAGATCTGGACGTCCAGTACCGAAATTTCGCGTCACTGTTGACTCATTCTCGTTTCGTCGTCAAAAATTCACCGTATACGCGCGCCTCATTCATCATGAGTGTAGTGTCGATTTAAGGGAGGGAAGGGTTATAAGGGAGCTGTAATCCCCCTTCTAGAGGCCCCTTAGCTTAAAATTGTTAATTTCAATAATAAAAAATAAATATCGGTCCACAATGACTGATAGTAGACTATCGTCAATGACATTATTAGCTGTACAGACAGCGAATTGCTGAGAAATTTTGATTTTGATAATTTAATCAATAAATTTGCATACGATAAATAAAAAAAAATTTAAGTATCACTTTCAATAAAACGTGAATTATTTCTATGTGTTTATTTTTCAATATTCAGAACTGTCTTGTACTTTTAAGACAAAGTAAAATAACAAAAGTCGTACACGGAGAGAATTTTTTTTGAAATTTACCCTGCAAATCATGTTAATTATGGGACAATATAGTATTTAGGCAAATTTTACTGCACTACAATAAGATTTCGCAGTAAAATTTATTGTAGTGCACAGTAAATTTTACCTAAATACTATATTGTCTCACAATTAACATGATTTTCAAGGTAAATTTTAAAAGGAAATTCTCTCCGTGTACGAACAATCACGTTTCTCAAATAGAAAATGTAAAATATGTATGTATTTTGCATTTAAATCATTGTTATTGTTCAATAATAAGGGAGCCCCGTTTTAATATTAGCCCCTGAGCCAAGAATACCTTAAGCCTGCGGCTCTGCATGAGCGGGACATTTATAACGAAGAAAGAGGCCGATCAATTCACGGTCGTCGGAACACTCGGAACGCGACCGCGTTGGGGGAAAATGCCGTACAAAGTGGTGAGATGAGAGAGAGAGAGAGAGAGAGGGGGGGGGGGAGAGCGCATACGCGCATAGCTTTCTCCAAGTAATTAAACGGTACGCGCGTACGGGCGTACGACAAAAGCGGCGCGGCCGAACTGAAGGCAGCGAAATGAAACAACGGGACGCGGGGGGACTGGGGGCATCAAAGCTTCCCGAGCGCATAACGCATAAACGAGCGCGCATACGGGAGCGCGGGATTGTCGCGTCGACTGGGAATATTACCGTCAGATCGACGGACCGATTCGAATTATCGCGATCGTCGCAAATAATGAACGCGCGTGCGACTGTCACCCCAGTTTGCATTGCGGGCGAATTATGAGTGTTGCTTTCCGTGCAAAAATCGTATAATCGGTAAGAAGCGGCGTTTGAACGCCGCACGCCGCACGATGGAAAGGCAGGTCCGCGCGCCATGTAAAATAATGAAGTGCCTCAGCCCGCGGGGGCGTCGGAAAAAGATTGAAAAATAAAAACTTCCGGGCCGGGCTTGCACCTGCGCCCGGCCTCGCCCGGGCGCGAGGCGGGAGGATAAGAGGAGAGATAGAGCCGACAGCCCGCGCGCGGACGTAAATAACCCACGAAGTCGTGAAAAAGAACGGTAACGGCGGACGGCCGCAATCACGGGAAGTGGCCGAGTTTCAGCAAGTTTTCCATAATCCTCCTTGCGGCTTTAGCGCGTTGGGCCGCGCGTCTTTTACGGTCATGACAGAAAGATGAAGATCACGGAAGGAAAAACGGGACACGGCGTAAAAGCCGGCTTTCCCTGCGCCGGATGTGTCTGCGGGACGCGCGCATGTCGCAAGTGAAATAAAATTTAATCGCCGAACGTTTCTTCCGAGATCTTCCCGGAGCGATCAGAAGCGCTTCGGACTCCCTCTCGGGCCAGCTCGTGTCGCCTTTTCCAATCGACCGGGGAATCTCTCTCGTGTCGAAAGAGACTCGGTCCTCCCCCCCGAGGGGCCCGAAAACGACGCTTCTATTATACTTCCCGCGCGAGCGCACGATGCGTGTACAGACGGGCGAACGGGGTCAAAGGTCACGCGTTAAACATTTAGAGCGCACTCCGTGCGATAACTTTGACTGCGTCCGCATCAACGCGGCTGTTAGTATCCCGGGACAAAGAGCAACAATTCCGAGCGTAGATTTAACGCGGAGAGACAGAGAGAGAGAGAGAGAGAGAGCGAGCGAGCCGCGACGACCCCCTTGAATATCGCGGCGCGGCGCCGCGGCCGGAATTTGCGCGAAACCGAATTTCTACCGTTGCTACCCTATAGCCTGCACCTAATTACGCAATTCATTAACAATACATGTATTTCAAACGCGCCGCTCTGCGCCTCCCACCTCCGCCCTCTCTTTCCGCCGCGTTTGAATATCATTAGTCCGTAACAATGCACCCAGATTTGTAATGTCCATCAAAATCTGTTTCTGTCGGGTGGTTCTGTATCGCGTCCCGTAATTAAATCCGCGATGCGGAATATATATACCGGGATTGAAAAGGCTGCTCGCGGTATCGAGACAATGCGTGCCGCGAAAAGTCGCGCGTAACGGTGATCTTTAGCGAGCACGCCTCTCGATCCTCGTGAGAGGTCTGCTCCCCTGCACGCCTGCACGCTCTGCGGCCATGAAGGATAAACGGAGCCGGCGCAGGTTGACTCAGGCGAGTTATATAAAGAGTTATATTTAATGCGGTCAAATACACGAGCCTCTCGCCCTTGCGGGGGCGCAAGTCAAATTTACACGCTACACGCACACACACGCACGCACACGCGTTACACGGACGTTATATTGCATACAAATAATATACGTTACTATGCGTAGTTAACCAAATCCCTGTTAACAAGCTTGAAACGCATTACTGTTTCAAATTAATTATTCGAAGTAAAAAGCACATTATACTAGATTTCATCTGCAATTATACGCAATACCGTAGATCGGGTTTACGCTAAATGCCCCGATTCTCTCTCTCTCTCTCTCTCTCTCTCTCTCTCTCTCTTTCTCTCTCTTTCTCTCTCTTTATATGTATGTGTCGTTATGTCGCTCATTTGCATTTTCCGAGTCTTACTAAGCAAATTGCAGTGCCGCATTCCAATAACGAGCGCCCGCGGTATCGGGATACCGGCCAATACCGCCAATATTTTGCAATTCCCTTTGTACACCGAGATGATGGATATCACGAAGAGCTGATTGGCTGAATATTATGGACGGTGCGCTCGCGCGCGTCCGCTTCGCGGCCTCGGAATTCCGGTTGACAGTTTGATTGCGAGCAGCAGTCCGATCCGGCTAACTTACAACGTTATCTAGAACTTTGTTCGGTGCCGATGAAATGAAATAAGCTCAACTGGGAAATCCTCTCCCTCTCTTCTCCCTCTCTCTCCACCTCTCTCTCGCTACGGATCCACATTGAAAAGCAAACGGCATATTCCAACATTCCCATTGGGTGTGACATTCAAACTTGAGGCGAAGTTATCCATAGCGTACCCACCTAGTGCAGGAAAACTCTTGAGCTTATTTGAACATTCACGATTCTGAGTAAACATGGAATAGACTCACTTTGGGATCATCGCATTGTTTCCGAGAGAAACTTTTCTGTTATTCTCGAAATTATTACATCATAAATATCTATTGAGTATATAATTAATAATAATAAGTCTTTTTCTCTTTCGGTTTCCCTCTCGGGTTACAATGCTTCCGTACACAATAAGGATTTTGTTGAGCGTAATTGTTGCAACATAAATCTACATCGCATATTGAAAAAAAAAAAAAAGAAAAATTATCTAATCATTTCGATACAGTAATGAGGTATATTAGTATTATGAGATATAGGTATATTAATAGAGAATTTTTTTTCGGAAACAATACGCTGATCTCGTGCAGCCGCGGTATAGAAGTACAATAGTTTCCGAAAATTAAATTTCTGTCTCGCTGGATTTCTCGATGGATCATGCTAATAACCATTGTACGCGCGAAAGGCGCACGATAAGGCCATTTCAAAAGGCCGAAGTCCGGTTTAAGGGAGGGTTATTTCAAAACGCACAATATCGCTATTCTAATACAACGTCATATAATGTGCATCGATTGACGGCCCCGCTTCATGAGGGAAGGAGAAAGGGGGCGAGAGGAGTAGGGGAAGGGGGGAACTGATGGGAGAAGTATAACAATCGATATCGTTAATCGCGGACGGGAACTTCTCACAAAGGATGAATACACCGAAAGATGAATACAATGGGCAGATAAGTAGATGGCTTCGTGCTTATATAACTCCTCCTCCTCCTCGATTACGCTATTATGCTTCCCCTATATTACATACAGACTTCGCTGGCTCCACGATAATGTTATTGAAGCAAGGTTAATTAGCAACGCGCGCGACAAAACGAATATCAAGATGCGCGATGCAATTGATAAATAACGTAATGGAATTGCTCCTTCATAGCATGCATCACTGCCAAAAATTTCCGGCCAGCAATTTTGTTGTATTAGAAATTGTTGAATATATCGCAGCATGGACAACAAATTTTAACACCTTTAATTTGAAATGAACAATTAATCCACAATGTTGATACAATTGGGAATTTATTCACAATACGTATTTAAAAACAAAAACAAAAACAAAATATGTTGGCCGGAAACTTTTAGCAGAGAGAGAGAAAGAGAGAGGGGAGGAGGGAGGGAGAGGAAGAGCCACTGTATACACTGCAAATCCAAGTGCGTAATAAGTGCCTCCTTATATGTGTGTGATTTAATTTTCTGTGTAAAAATATCACACTATTGTAGCGTTATTTTTTTAACAGGGTATTTTTACATAGAAAACTATATCACACGAACATGTTAAGGAGGCACTTATAACACACATGGATTTGGAGGATCAAAAAGTAGTCGGAGATAAAGTTACTCATCGGAAGAGAATTAATGGCTAAGAAAAAAAAATTACTTTCAAGTCGTTACGGGACGCGTCGGCGCTGCGGTCTCGTTCAATGTCGCGCGAGAGACACGCGCGGTGGCCTCACACGCGTTTTTTGTCCGCTAAGAAACAATTTCATCAGCATACGCTCCTCTCGGCGCACTCTCGGAAACGGATCGTTCTAAATTAAGAAGCCGACATGCGGAAATAAACTTGCCTCTCCGCTATACGGCAAAGCGGCGCTCTATCAGCCCCGGGGGTTGATACGGTCTCTGGTTTCTATTGGCAACGCGATATGGAGTTCACGTCGAATCCGCAGTATCCATAACGGGAGCATGATCCTTTCGAGACTGGTAAATTGAAGCCGAGATACGCAAGACCGGATCGCTTTTCCAAATTGAATTTTCCGCGGTGCTTAAACGTTCTTCCTCGTTCCGCGTTTCCCTACAGCGACAGACTAAAATCACTGAAAACGTCCGCCTGCACGGCGGTATATGTTTTCATCTCCGGGAATAACATCGTCGGCTTCGTCTCAGCTGACGGGCGCGAGCCCTGCATTTACGTGGAAGAGCGTCGCGCACGCGAAACTTCGCGAGGAGCGATAAATTGAGGTGATGACGTGAGATGTAAATTAGCACGACTTTATCCATCTTAATGAGAATATTTTTAATGACGGTGTTGTAACGCAGGTGATATCGTGGAAACGCGTCACGACGGGATTCACAGCGACTGCTTGGAAATAACTCGATAACGAATCATCTGCACAACGTTCTGCCGCACGCGATTCTCCAGCAGCAGCGTCGGCTTCACTCCGTCACGATTGATTATGACGCTCGCTCGTAAAGGGTCGACGAACGCGCGGATAAGTTTAATTTGATTCCAATCGTCGGAAAAGTCGTAGGTATACCCTTACCGCTTGACAGAGGTAAGACATCGTCTTGCCGCGCGTCAAGAGGAACATCGAATCGCTCCGAATATATCCTCGTCCATCGTCCTGTCACGTCGAGCCATATAAATGTCAAGCGAAATTAATCAATGATACGACCAGCTACGGTATGCCGTCCCCCACGGACGAACCCAGCGTGCTCTCTTGTGCGTCAGTAGTAAATACGAATAACTGGTCAGACTTATCGGCATCGCGACACTCCGGGCCTCGCACTGAAGGAGAGGCTCTGTTTACCAAGGTTCTCATTCAATTAACCCGGGTAAACTATTCAAATTTATGTAGGTAAGTTATTGTACATACGTTGGACACCAACGAAAATCGGTGTCCGACATACAAAGTTTTCGACGCGCGGTTGTATCACACTGAAAAATACAGAATCTATGTGGATTAATTAGTGAACGCAGTGAAAAAATAATTTGTAATTACGACTATTTTATCGATATACAGTACTCGATTTAAATAACTAATTTCGGTAATTTAGATTCAGATAAATATATTTTTTTCGAAGCGGAAACCCACAAGAATAACATTAGATTACAAAGTTTTAGAGTATACAAGAGCATATAACGATTGTTTTCGAAGCAATTTTCGACACTTTATGAATTTGAAGCCATAGAAGTATTTTTATCAGGGCACGTATTACGGAACTGTATTACGGAATGGATTTCGATCAAAATTATTTCGTTCTCCTTAGAAATACTAGCAATAAAAATCTAGGGAAAAAGGAACAATTTTGATCGGAATCCATTTCGAATAGTTCCATTATACGTGGGTCAGGTATTTTAAATATAAGAATAAGCAGTTTTTCTTTTAGTGCATTTTTATTGAAATTAGGAAACAAATCAGAAACGTGTAACGTTTAATTTTCACTTTTATATAAATTTGCAATTTAATTTTACCTTCCTTTCCAATCATTATTACTCACAAATGTATAGCAGAAATAGTTTGGATCAATCTTATTCAGCACAATCTTTCCTCGACATTCTCATTTCAATAATATGAACCAAAATAGATTGCGATATTTTTGCGAACAGATGCAAGCAAATAAACAAACGATGTAACAATGTAATGTCATTATCAGTCAAACAACAGTGCAACCAACCACGCTATATTTAAAAAATTTGACCTAATGGATTTTTTCTGGCGACAAATTCTTCAAACTCAGCATCCTAAAATACGTTATAAAATACTATTTCTATTTTTTGTACTAAAAATTATTGAAAATTTGTCAGTGTAATTATACAAACATCCTTACATCCTCTATTTCAGGTGTAAAGTCTCTCTATGTTTTTTTCCCGTGAATTTCTGATAAATTAATACACATTACTCTGTATGAGTAATGCACTTAGCCCGGTTAGGCTTCCGCGCGTGCACACATACGCGGACACGCTCGCGCACGTCATCGTGTTAAGCGAAGGGTCTGAGTGCGGGAAGGG
>NW_012026826.1:363673-366905 GCF_000956235.1 Wasmannia auropunctata | reverse complement strand
AGAGGAAACAACAATGTATAACAATGTAAGTCATACTATTTTACAATATGGTCTCCCTGATTTTCACATCGATGCCATCGGCAGCTTTTTCTCGAAAACAAAAAAAAGCTTTTCGCTGCAGGCTAATCCACTTAACTCTCGAACATTAATGACCTCTACTGTAGAGATAAATTTTTTCGGCACTTTTCTTTGAAGAGAGACTTTACTTTACATTTGTATTACACTATCCGACATCCATGGGAATTATGTTGAAAAATAATATGATGCTTACATTTCTGTGTTTCTTTTATTTTTTTTCTTGCGCGTAATTATTGAATTATAATTTAAATTCGAACGCTTCTCGTAGATCAATAAAACCCATAAACAAAAATATAAAATATGTAGCACATATTTTTTTTTGTAAATACCATATATTCCTAATTTCTAAACCCCTGAGATGCTCCTTGGTAACATCACATGTCCGCGACTGACATGTAAAGTACATCGCGCGAAAAGCTCGACACGGCAAATAGTTCTCGCGATAAAATTCGTCGGCTTACTCGAGACTTTGTCTTTGTGTTGATAAAAAAAAAACAGGTCGAAAGAAATCAACTTTATTAAGATTGGTTAACTGAAGGAAATGCGGACAATAAACAGGGGGACTTAAGCCGTCCACGACCACGCTAAATAAGCCCGAGCGTTTCCGGGACGCTCGGACACAATATGGGTGGACGATGGCGGGTACCAGCGGGATGGGTCTGTGCCCGCGCGGCTTAAACGGTAATTACATCTCGGCGCATAATGCGTACATTTGTATCTATTAGTCGACAGCGGCAACAATGACGGCGTCTCTCGCGCCGGGTCCTAAGACCCGCGGCATTAATCATCGTAACGCGCACCGTCGCGCCTCTCGCGAAAACGCGACACTGATAGGAATCTCGAAACAGAGTGACTTGATAGTTTTCCAGTTGGATTGTGGAAAGCGTAATTTGCAAACCGCCGTTGCAAATTGGCGCGTATCGATCTTACGTCGATCACCGCCGGAAAAGGATGCCCCGTCGTTAAGCATCCCAATGACGAAGCGATGCTTATATCTTTACCAAACACAAATATCATATTAGAATATCAATTTATTATTTTCGTATTGACTCGATATTTTTTTCCTGTTAAAATATAAAAAATGTAATCACAACCGCTATTGCAAGTGACGTAACGATCATTTATGTCGATTATTACATTATTAATTGTTAAAGAATTTAAGAAATTTATAATTTAAATTTCTTAAGTTACGTAACATTTTTTGAATTCTTTTTAACTTCCATCTGTGTTAAAATGTATTATTTTTAACAAAACATGTAGTTAAAATACAATCACGTCTAATCAACACATTTTTAAGGTTAAATTGCTTAATTTCAAAGCAAACGACATCTATATTAATGCACTTACAATTAGTAAATATAAACTAATTTTAAGCTAAATTCAATACATTTCTTGACTTAAATTGTTTAACTCTGTTATATTTTATTTAAATTGACGACATAATGAATAGTAGCGACCTGTAAGAATGATTAAAAATAGTTCAAATTGGGTGTAATTTGTCATTACGACAAATTACATTCAAAATTTGAATTATTTTCAACAGTGTTATACACAGGAAAATCAAACACACAAATGCCGTGTCCTAATATCAATTTATTAATTTCGGAGTAACTTTATAGTTTTCTAATTTCCAGTTAGATGTAAAAAATGTAATCACAACCGCTGTTACAAGTGGCGCGATACCATATCGAAATTACATCGGTTATTACAGGAAAGAATGCCGGCGTCATTAAATATACCCCAACGACGAAGCGACGCCAGCCGACGCTTATCGTATAACGAAGCGCAAATGCCGCACCATAACAACAATTTATTAATTTCGAACGCTAAACGCGCCCGCTTGTTTTACTGTCCCACTAAGGGATTACACCGAAATCAATGTAGTCGCTGTCTGTCGCATACGGTGCGTTTATTGCGCGTCGTAAATTTCCGCGCGTAAGTGTCTCGAGTTCGGCCATTCGCGCTGGTCGGAATAATTTTATGATATTTCTCCGCGTGATTTTACGGCCCGCGTCCCGCGTCCCGCCCGAGTCGTCTCACGTCCGATTAATTTGATTGCGACGACGACGACGGGCGACGACTTGCGCGCGATCGGACGCGAAGTTTCTTATCCGTCCTCGGTTATAATTGCGATGAGTTTATTACAATCGGCGCCGCGCGATCTCGATGGGCGAAACTCTCTCTCTCTCTCTCTCTCTCTCCTTGCCCGCCTAATCCGCCCGTTACGTTTGTCAGCTCCTACCAGCTGGCTGCGAGATATTCGCCCGCGCGGAGAAACGCTCGCGCGTGTAATCCCGGGAAGGGAGTCACGGCGTTAAGTGACGCGGAATTCAGCGTTAGAACGAAAGCCCGGTAGCGCGGCGGTAACGAAGTCTTTATAGCCCCGCGTCCCGTCTCGCGCCGTCTCGTCACGGCGCGGGGCGTTAATTAATGCGTTAACGAAGAGGGTGCTCCCCTGCTGCGAGCCAGTAAAATCGGTATAAACATTTACGGCCCCGAGAAAGGGTATCCGATTACGGCGAAGAACTTGGAGACCGTGCATTTACCCGGGACTGAATGAGCAGTTGATAACTGAAGTAACGTAAGATGCTTATCTAATTGTAATGTAGACAGACAGTATGTTAATTACGAGGGAAGAGACAGAGGGATATTTTCCGATTTTTTTCTTTAAAGTTAATTAAAAGTAGATATAATTTCTTTAGAATGCTCACGCTCATTGTGAATATTGTGTATAAATATTTAATCTCGCGGAGTAATCTCGTTTTTCGTTATCACAGAAAATAACGACACCCCGGGAATTTTAAGGGATTTTATGATAATTTCATGACACTAATTCATAATGCGAAGTTATTGCTGCCGTGCAGTAACGTAAGGCCTAAGTTCATTTCAGCTGAACTTTTCTGATACTGTTACACGGAAAGAACGATTTTGTTGAAAGGTCTAAAAATTTTGTTAAAAACAGATCTGCAAAAATAATTTTTTGTTAAATCATCAAAAGAATTTGTTAGATTGTTAAAACTGATAAGCATTGCTATAAAACATTTTAATATTCTAGCAATCACTTTGACTTTCGCACAAAATTATTTTGATTATTAAACAAAAATTATTTTCAGATCTGGATTCAAGATCGGAAGAGCACACGTCTGAACTCCAG
>NW_012026826.1:356456-363653 GCF_000956235.1 Wasmannia auropunctata | reverse complement strand
TATCCCCTGTGTGCCTTGTCGACTCAGTCAGATCTGGATTCAGCAAAATTGTTCTTTCCGTGTATCTTTCCTTTTTTTCTCTCTATGTTATAAAAAAAAAGAGAAGATGAACAATGCAAGAAGTTCAGCTAAAAATAACCTAGCTTGTTATTTTTCGCTCTTTTATCGTTTATGTAATTGTCCTTCTGATTCCTTCCGATCAGATCACTTCGAAGATCCATTCGTGACATTTTAGGCGTATTTGTGCGTAACATAAAGCATATCCTGCGAAACTGAAGGAATTATACGATTTCGCGACGGTTTTGCGACGGATACGCGACGTCGAACGAAATTAAGCCTCGCAGCTTATTAAGCTCGTCGACGTGTCGCAGAAAGCCTTGCGCGCCCTTGCGAGCCTACGAGGGCCGCAAAGCTCCTTTCCCCAGCCGACTTTCATTTTGCACGCGAGTGACTTCGGCTCCCTCGAACTGCGCCCTCGAAGCAGTCGGCCTCTCTAAAGACGACGTAATTTTACGCCAGGATTGTTTGTACATGGTGAAAAGTAACGCTGGAACACGATGTGCGAAGTTCGCGTTCCCAACGGAAGTTCTTAGGTACAGATTTATAATCCCCACCTGCAGCTCTCTCACTCCACATATAAATTTTAATTCTATATATTAATAATCTCTATCTTACGAGATTATTAATATAACATGGAATTAAAATTTAGAGTTCAAGAGGAGATCGTGTTGTTGGAACGAAATCGTGTTAGCGGAACAAGCTCTCTTGTTTTCCCCAAAACAAAGCTTTTTTTCCACGAATTTTTGGATGATGGAAAAATCCTGAAATAACGGGCCGATTGATATATTTAATCAATATTTTTTTTTTCCAAACGACTACAATAACGGGGATTTAGTTGCGTAGTGAATCGAAAGGATAACTGCTAAATTTAATAATACGGCTGTTACTGTCGTATATTGTTCGGGCATTGCCAATTATCGTGAAGAGCGAAACGGAGGAATGTTCGAAACTGCGGATTTTTCACGGTTGAATGGCGCGCATACCGAAGTTAAATCGTTTAACGAGCGTTCCCTTTCCCCTCCTTCTCCCTCCCCCCTCCCGCCCCCACTCGACCGCTAATTTTTCTCATGGACGGCACGATGCAAGAATTATTAAGGGATACGTGGCCAAATTGCGCGATATTCCGGATTGGCTTGGAAAGTTTCCAAGCTAAGAGCGAAGTAGAAATGAGCTCGAGTTACTTGCCACAGTGTATCGCAAAAGTTGAAATCGTGTCGGTGTTGTTGTTCGCCTCGAGAACGTACGAGTGCGCCCCTTATTAAACGCGATAAAAAGACTGTGCGAGGCAACGACGATAGCAGCGGCTTAATAATAATAATAATAATACGCCTTGTCGACAATTGTATACATAAAAGTATCAACCGATAATATTTCACGTACATACACGTCGGCGCATTCGCTCTTGCTATTCTCGCGATATACCTACGGAAAATTCTTAAGTGACATGACAATCGTAAAATCCGTATCAAATTTTGCCGGCAAACCGAAACATCGTGCATATCAAGAATATTTTCGATCTATATCCCTCGGCCATAAAGCGAGTATAAAGTAGGTAAAGCGAGTTATATAAGCACCCTCAATTTATTGCATTTTCTTGGAGAAAGGCGGTAATAAAAGCCAAAGGGGAAACTAAAAAGATATTAAAACTGTTATGAAAACAAATATCATTTTTTCAATAAAACTGTTTCTGATTTATTTTTCGTTAAGATATAGAACGTCAATTTGCGAGAACACTTCACACTTATGGCCTGGGTTGTATATATTTTTAGTAAACGACAGCTACAATATTTCCCACTCTAGCACTCGTGCTTTAGACAAAACAGCTATACATTTAGCTCCTCTCCGTCGCATTTCTGCAGGAGCAATAAAGGTAATCCATTATCGCAGGGGAGTGCTTTAATTAGCGGACGATTTGCGAGGATGTTAAGACACAGTCGGCAAATGCGAAACGGAGTGGATGTGGTGCTTTGCGTATAGCAGAGAGGGCGAGCTTCTCGCTTCGGGTACATCAGGATCAGCGAGAGAAGCTGGACCCTGAATCTTTCATGAAGAGGTCCGGTCCCTTTTAATGTGCATGTTAGGTGGCGGTCGCTGATGCGATCTATGTACCCCTCCACCGTATACATAATGTGCATGTATGAATATAGCCGGTATACAAGTCCCTTCCGGTGTATATCACATCCTTATACATGAGACACAAATCCTGAGCGCTCTGATTATGGATCTCCGAGTACGGTTCTTGCCGTGCTTGCGATTAATGCGTGTAAATTTTTCACTCGCACCAAACAGTCGTGACTTGACCCCGAGACCTTACGTCGTTACTTCGCGAAACATTCCAAGAATTTTCTTTACGCCCATTTGAATCATCGAATTCAATCTGGAATTTTTTTTTTAATTAACGAAAACGAATTATTTTCAAATCTGAATCTTACACTAAGAGAAAAGTATTTGATATGTGTTACTATAATTGTATATAATATGGTAAATAATTATAGTCAGGAACTCCATTTTTATACAGTTATTATTGCTGTAATATTAATAATAAAGTTATATTTATAATTCTACAAAACAAATATAGGTACATAGAATTCCCAGAAAAAACAATTTTGCTAAAAGATCTAAAAATTTTGCTAGATCTGAAAATAATTTTGTTGAACCATCAAAATAATTTTGTTGGAAACTCAAAAATGATGAGCATTACTGATATATAAAATATTTTGATATTCTAGCAATAAATTTAAATTTCCAATAAAATTATTTTGATGGTCCAACAAAATTATTTACAGATTTGTATCCAGCAAAATTTTTAAACCTTCCAGTAAAATCGTTCTTTCCGTATTGACACCGAAAATGACTATATATAATTAAATTATGGTAAATGCAGCTATTTTTTTCTCTCAGTGTAGCTAAATTTTCAGATACTTTAGTATCTAAAACCATTCTTTCTGAGCAGCTTACAAAAATTCGTTTTAGACTCAGATAAAACTAATTAAATCAATTCGCTAGATAAACTAATTAATTTAATTAGCTTCATCACAATACAAAGTAGATGGTTGACGGCGGTCCTAAACGAAACGAACTCACGGTATATCGCCTTCCATGAACAATCAATGAAGTATTTGCGGCGGGCCTTTGACGAGCACAAGGGCATATATAGCGCTATATAGATCAGCTCTCCATACGCAAGCGGCGTTTCGCAGGCGAGCGGATAATCAACGCCCATTATGTCGTCAACGCTGCCGTTATCATCGCCGTCATCACTATCGTCTTCTTCGACGCTGTCACGGACGTCACCGGCCTCATCGCCGTCGCCGACGTATCTAATCCGTTAATGACTATTGTTGTGTATCGAGGGGTAGGAATCATCCCTTAGCGCCGACGTGACCCTCAACAACCTAACCCAGACTGACCTGAATTATCTGACTATACGCGGGCCGGGCCGGAGGTGGACGTATGTCCGTTAAGCTTCTCCTGCCCGCTCCTACGAGTATCTGCACTAATCTGGGGAGAAAATCGGCTCTCTCTCGCCGATCGATCAGCGAGCTTACTCCATCAGCCATCAGTATCATCGCCTTGCGTGCGAAAATACGTATCTCAGTATTGAGAAGCCATTAAACCGGGTGCAGTCCATCATGATATAAGGATGGATCCAAATGACGGATCGCGTATTCATTATTTTCCGGTGTAAATTTTTAGTCTTCTTTCTCCTTCCCCCTTCCCCATCCGCGAAATGTAACGACAAGTAGCTATTTCACGTCGATAAATAACGATTATCATAATCCCAGGCAAGTATTTATCGCGTCAATGCAAAATGGAGTTGACCAGGAGCGCTGGGGGGCCGCTTGACCGGCGACTACTCGCCATGGATGAATCGGCATTATTCAGGCCAACAAAGCGAACGAAATTCAATCGCTCTATCGAATCCGCATGACCCGTAAACCTCATTCCCGTTATCGTCCAATCGGAAACAGGTCCAACGCGACGTCGCTCATGTTCGAAGCCCGTCGAGGATTATCAAACTGCTAAACGATGTTTCGTTGTTCACGAATAACAAACACATTTCAAGTAGCGGGCAAAGGCACTTGCACACGCAACACGGGCAAAGAGGGGGGGGGGAGGAGCGGAGAGGAGGAGGGGGGCATCAAACGGTTAATTAACGATTCGAGGAGATTAATGATGGATTTCGAGAGCGCCGATGTCGACTCGACAAAGCCCTCGAGATCAAGAGACTCCCATCGCGGGAGGATCGATATAAACGGGGAGAGGAAAGAATCGACAAGAGATTGAGAATATTCGACGATATAGGAATGTAACTGATATAAAATTGATAGAAAGAGGTGCAGAGGCCTATAAGAATTACTAGCCTTTTCTCTCTTCCATTTTAAGCGCAAGAAAGTACGTCGGAAAAAGATTTCTTTATCACGCTTTTAACTTAATGTAATTATTAACTTCGATTGGTGTACAACGCGTTTATCTCTACGCAGAGAGAAAGATTTCTTTAGATTTAAGAAATGTTTTTTTTTTTTTTTTTTAAGAAATTGTTTCGAACAATCGTGCTTTTTCTGCCAAACGACACAGTTTAATGCAACAAAACTATAAAACAAAAATAATATTTTATTTAAATAAGTATATTGTTTCAGTAAAACAAATGTAAGCTAAACAAATAGAAATACTGAATTTTTAAAAATGTTTCTCTCTGTGTACGTATTCAATTTCAACTAGTTTTACAAATTACACCGGCAACACTTGACTTGTCGTTAATGTGTTAATGAGCAAGTAAATATACAGTTAAGAAGAAAATGAGAAAGTCGCACGATCCGAAAGAGAAGTGCGGGTCTGCATTCTGCGCACACAAGGACGAGGAGACGACGGGCGGGTCGCGACGGGAAGGGAGAGTGTATACACATCGAGCGATCGGGTAAATCATGAGAGCCTCCGTCGTCGCTTTGTCGTAACGCACACAACAAACGTGCACCGTCGACGACTCGCGATGCGTTGTTACCAAATACACAGGTGAATATCGATGCGAAGGCCGACGCATCTCGATGAATCCCGTGTCGACACGCGGCGCGCGCCAGCCGCCGTAAGTCCCGAAACACAATAAGGAGTTAGGCCACCTTTGAGGTCTTAAAAGATACCTAAGTTTGGGATTTTTTTGTGAGTAAATAGATAACTTTATTAAAAATCTAATTAGAGGACATTATTGTATATATATATATATATATAAAAAAGCAAAAAAAAATTTTATTTTTTTATGTCCAAAACGGCGGCGCACTGGCCTACTTGCGGAATCCTTTTTTTCTGTATCTTCAAATCGATGTACAAGATTCCAGACACACGATTTGACCTTGAACAAAATACAAAGAATTTTCTTTATCTACATATTAAAGACTAATGAAGTACGTAGGGGTTTTTTAAAATATTGATTTTTTTCAAAATTTCAGCTATTTGACGAAAAATATATATTTTTCGCCACTACAAGTTTTTCTTAAAATAGCTGCCATTTTGAAAAAAAATCAACATTTTGAAAAACCTCTGTACTTCATTAGTCTTCAATATGTAGATAATAAAAATTCCTTTGTGTTTTGTTTAAGGTCAAATTGTGTATCTGGAATCCTGTACACCGATAGAAAAAAAAGGGATTCTGCAAGTGTAGACCAGTGCGCAGTCATTTTGGACATAAGAAAAATATAAAAATATTTTTTCAGTTTCTTATATATGTACAATAATGTCCTTTAAACAGATTTTAAATAAAGTTATCCATTTACCCACAAAAAAATCCCAAACTTTAGGTGTCGTTCTAAAATCTCAAAGGTGGCGTAACTCCTTAAGCCGTAAGAAATTGACTAATCATAATCCATTAGTCTCTTTAAATTCAACTGCGATTGGTCCATTTCTTACGGCTTAAGTCTTACAACACCTATATTGTGTTTCGGTACTAATGGGCTCGTTTTCATGGATTTTTTAACTCGACCTGCCGGCACGTTCCCAGCAAACACAGATTATAACTGCAATATTGCAGCAACATTGTAACATTCCAGCTATATTGCAGAAATATTACAATGTTGCTGCAGCGATATTGCATAGTCATAATCTGTGTTTGCTGCAGGTTTCGACGAAAACCCGCGACGACGAAAATGTGACGTTTGACAATTATATATCGTACATCAGGCGCACCGAGGCGAAGGATGCGGCTGCGGTGCGCGATCGATTGGGAACGAACGAGCGTGTACCTGGCGACGGATTGAACATATATATAAATACCGCTGCGTGAGAACTATACACGTGATGACGACGTTTAAACAAGGCCAATATATTATAAGCTATTTAGAAATTAATGTGTTTTTCGTGTCGAAAAAAGGAGGTGACAACCCTCTCAATTTGCAAAATTAAAAAAAAACATCGCGTCACGTGTATCGTCCCACGTGGAAAGTAACGCGATGGGAAGTACGTCCCGCGAGTAATTTATCCATCAGATATGTTATACCGTCATACTTTAGAGTACCATCGTACACTCCGGGCGCGGTTTCCTTGGAGCGCGGCGGCGCGGGCGGTCCTAATCCGAGAGGTTTACATCGCACGGGTACGCAGCTCGAATATAGCCCGATAATTTGCTGGGCAAACGGCGCCGAGGTGTTACCAATGTTCTCTAGCGCGAAATCCGGCTTTGCGCGCGCACCTAACGCTGTTGGATCGGCGCCTAACGAGCGGAGACGATCGCGCCTCGGATCCGCAAGCCCCGGAGCGTTACTCCGCGAAATGTGTGCCTTATACTCGCGCGCGAGCACTCCGCGGGCGTTATCATACGACTCGGCGTAAATACTCGGGCATGTATCGCGTGCGCGACATCGGACGTGCCATTTTGTCGCGGGGGGTGGAACGGTGGGAGGGGGGGGGTAGGAATAGCCGCAATTACGCGATCTACGCGTAATCCGTTAAGTCCCTGACACAATATTCCGCGTTATTATAGCAAGGAAGGGGCAATTACCGCGACCGCGCGAGCTTAATCCTCGGCTGCTCGATAGCGTTTGCGTACGTGCCGCGCGCGCGCTATTCCGTTTGTTATGTTATTCATTAGCTGCGCCTAGGAAGCCCCAAATTATACAAGGCTATGTCTCTTCTCTCCCCTCTTCCTCC
>NW_012026826.1:345721-356436 GCF_000956235.1 Wasmannia auropunctata | reverse complement strand
GAGAGAGAGAAGAAGAGAGAGAGAGAGAGAGAGAGAGAGAGAGAGGGAGAATGATGCGGCGCGCGAGGAATGTGGAGCTCTGCCCAGCTGCCTCCTCCTCGCGCCGATTGACGGACCTCTCTCGGGATGGCTCTCTTTTCCTCTCAGCGTCACGAAAATCGATTCGTCTTTGGTCGAATTCGCGCGGAGTATAATATAGAGGTTGAGAGCGATAACAACAGGATAAATTTCCGTCCATGTTTAGTGAATTATCAACGTGTCAACAGCAATGCCTGGAATGTTCAGTCTCGCGTATATATATATATATATATATATATATATATATATAGAGCCAGCGGACCCTTTGAATCGTATTTGCCCACGCATACATTTAAGTACGCTCTCACGGCGGCGCTTTGACCGGCGGTGTGCCGATTAGCCGAGCACTCCGCGAAACCTTGAACACCGGTCGCGCGGGCTTCCGCCGCGTTTCCCGTCCGATGCCGCAACGGATAAAACGTTAAACGGCTTGGGGCTCGTTAGACCGCGATATATCCTCGCTCGTTCGGGAAAGAGAAAATTCCCCTCCCTCCACGAGGGGCGAAAGAGAGAGAGAGAGAGAGAGAGAGGGAGAGAGAAACGCGCGCGTTTTAACGCCGCTCGCAAAACTTTGAATAACGGTGTAGTTGTCGGTCTGTTAACCTTCCCCGGGGTGCTCGAATTAATGCATTAAATCCCCGTAAATATTTGGAATTTCGTTTCGCAGCTAATAATCTGTGTTTGTACAATTATAAGAGTATATTGTGTTTACGGTATTATAGAAAATATCCGACGAATGTGTGAAATGTGTGAAATCATTTTGCGTTCGTGCTCTCCGCGTGTGATGGCACAATTCGATAAATTCGATGTATCCAGCAATGTAACAGTAATACCAGAGAAATTGAGCGAGAGAGAGAGAGAGGAGGGGGGAGGGGAGAGAGAGAGAGAGAGAGAGAGAGAGAAGAAGAGAATTCATGGAGAAATGTCATCTTGTTACCGTCGAAAGGTTACCCACTACGTCAAACGGTAGTGGGCGGAGAACAAAGAAGCAGGATTCGATGGACAAAGAGCCAGAATGGATCGCATTCGAGACTCGCATAGGAATCCAACAATGGTCGGGTATCAACCGATTCGCGTTCGAAGCTGGGAAACTTTGGTATCGCGTTCGGTACGCTATCTGCCAGCGTCAACTTACTTGGGTAACCAGTAAGAAGAGCTACAAATGCGTATGTGGACAATCACACCTCTCGACGTACGCCCGGGAATAATCGTCGAAATTTTAGACGTTTGCCGAGTGCACTAACGCGAGGTGTCAGCGAGACAAACGTTGCGGCGTGCGAAAACGTTTTAACCCTCCAGAGGTGGCGTTGTCTTGCCGTTAAAAAAAAAAAATTATTTTCTGTTTTACTGATTTTACTCAAAAAAATAACTTGTAACTGAAGAATTTATCAAAATATATCGTCGCGTGGATAGAAAAGTGACACAAGTAAAAAGGAGTATGCAAAAGTGGGAAAACTTTTGTTTTATAAAATCATTCATGAAACTTGACATAGTAGATAAAATATAATGAAATCTAACTAAAATCGAATGGCTAAATGTGCGAATCCTAGTCGGCAATTAGGAAATAAGCTCGTTGAGTCGTGCGGCGGCAAATTGGCTCATTTGCCATACAATCTCATTTTGGCAATAGAATAACATTGTTCATGAATGGCCCACTAAATAACCGTTGACAATTGGCAGACTGAATGTGTGTGAATGCGGTAATCTTCAGTTACTACCACCGATTACCTTCGGTTGGTTACAACCTGTTTCCCATTGTCGGTCTTCTATTGCACCAGATCCACTCAATTAGCCATTCGATTTTGATTAATTTTACTTCATATTATGTCTGTGTCTAGTTTCAATTGATTTTGTGCAAAATTTTTTGACATAATGAAAAGAAATCGACTTTAAAGACTTCAGAGTCGATTTCTTTTTATTATCTCGAAAGTGCTAATTTTCTTACCTGCAGTGTCACTTTTCCATCAACGCGGTGACATATTATATATTTACATCGGTGCAGCTTTTTTTTAGCAGTAAGAAGCATTATATTTCTAGTATTCAATATACATACATTTTCATCTTCAGTTTTTAAGCGTAACTAATGTGCGCAGATCTCGAATGTTTCCACGAAGTTATTCCACATTTTGTTTTAAAGTGAACGTTGCAAATATGCAACAGTCGCCCTCCCCCCTCCCTTCCCTATAGAGGGTTAAAGAGAAATTAATAATATACTTGTATCCACGACTCTACTTGCTCGACGTCAGTGTCTCGCAGTTCCTTGAAAATTGATTGGGAGGATACGTCCCGCGATATACACGCAGGAGGTCTTTCCTCCTCGGATCCTCGCCATTGGGCGTTTCGCGAAGCCGACAATAAATAACACGGAAGTAACGGGAAATCCCATTTGCTGTCGATCCGGAATGATTGATAAATTGCCTTTATTAATCCTCGAGCGAGACGTTCGCGCGGAGACTCGAAGATGAAGTTTCGTCGCGGAGGAGGCGATACCTTCTCCGGAAGTTAACTTCCCTCGCGAAACACGCTCGCGTGCGCGCGCGAGATGTTTCCTTCTCGTTTGCATTTAACAAAATCGAGGCGAGCTTACGACAAAAATTAGAACAAATCGACGACTTGATAAATGAAAGGAAAAAATTATCGCTCGATTAGAAATTCGCAAAGCGTAAAGAAAAACAAAATGGTCTAAAAAAAAAAAATAGTCTACTTACGTGAATGGCAGAAGTTTCAAGAAGATAGAGGTGGAAGGACTGTCAAGTGCAGGTATGGACATCACATCGACAGGCTCGTTACAAGACTTCGGTAAAGCAATCGCCGCGTCGTTTAATTTTTTTAATTTTAATTTCTCAAAAAAAAACGCGATACCATTCCTCGCATTTGTGAAAATAAATAAACGCTCCTTCCGATTAAAAAAAAAATTATTTCTTCAATATTTTGCACGTTGTGCTAATTTATCTCGATCATTTCAAGATCTCACGCCATCAATAATAACTGACGTTATATTATCATAGATAATTTTTAAAACACGAAGAGAGAAATGCTATTATCGATACTGATCAAAGTTTTCTCTCTTGGATCGTGTAAAAGTCGGTAATCCAATTTCTATACAAGTCTTACGTCTACGAATCTTAAGTGCGAATATCTTAACTACGTTTCTCCTTTCTCTCGATTCTTTTTTCGAATCCACTAATTCCACCAAGAAATTATAGGAAAGAGAAACAGAGCGTAGAGATGCAAGAGAATAATATATACGAGAATGAAAGAGAAGGAAGGGCGTGATAGATACAGAGAGTTCTACGAGAGACAGAAGTTAAAAAAAGAAAAAAAAGGAAGACAACTAAAAACGTGGCGCATACGGGAGAGCTCGTACCTTCTGCCCGCTGTGAAGAGTATCTCTGTAAAGTAAAACAGAAAAGAGAAGAGTTAGAAAAAGTGTACAAATACGATAGGTAGATAGAGATAGATAGATAGATAGATATGGCAGAGAGCAGGTGTAGTAAGCAATTCTAAGTTGAAATAGTTATTCAATATAGTTCCATTAACAAAGATTACGATAATATGAAGGTAGACGTGTGTATGAAGAGAGAAAGAGAGAGAGAGAAAGAAAGAAAAAAGCAAACAAAAATGGGCGACAGAAAAATAAAGAGGTAGAAGTATAAAGCTAAAAGTGGCAGAATGAACTAGATCGATTTTTGTGAATTAATTAAATTTCGTCGGTTAAATATTGTCTCTGGCAAAAATAAAAAAATTACTGGTTGGAAAAACTGATCACTCTGAAGTTTCTCATGAACGTATTCATAGCTGCGTTTATCACAAGAGATCGCGAGGGATCTTCAAGGTGCATAAACTATCGACTATCAACGCGCGCATAAGAGGTTTAAAAAAAAAGATACAAAAACACAATCATGCGTCCCAACATTGTTTATTCATTTTTATATATACAACTTAAAAACTAAAAATAATCTAAAATGTGTCTAGAGGTAGCTCCGTCTCCGTCTCCGAATATCGATAGCCGCAATCGGTCTGAAAGAAAGCCCAGACTGAAGGAACTGAAAACAACGAAGAGATAAGCGTAACGTTTCACACGTCTGAAAACAAACGTGGTTTAAAAAAAAAAGAGAAGTGCTTTTTCTCATAGCGCAATCAAATCGCGGTTTCGTCTATAAACGTAATGATTACACATACACCACCTAAATCCTGCATAATAACAACTCTAATTAAACCGCGAGAATCTCTTTCTCTCTCTCTCACACACACTCTCTTAATGTTGTTCCATAGCTTCAAATTAATTCCAATTGAAATTTACTTTTGCGAAGTCACATAAAAGAAAGCCCTCGAGGTGATAGCGGCCCACCGCCATACGACAAAATTTTCCCCTTAGGTACTATTTACGTAAACAACGGCTGAAGTTTGCGCAACCCTCTGGCTCGCGATGACCCGGGCAATTTTTCGAGACGCGCGCCGTTGTCGTCGCCTCGTAATGCTGCCCCGCGTTGTTTAATTTACTCGTGTCTTTGCTCGCGTACCGTCTACGAATCCTAATTAGCGGCGCATAATCTAACCCTTCGCGAATTGCCGTCTGTTGGTCCACGATAACACGCGAGGGTTTCTCCTTAACGCGCGGATCGCAACTTAATGGTATGTAGGTAAGCAGAATTTCGACTTAGGACGCCGAACGACGGATGAACCGCGGCTCTGGCCGCAGAATGTTTCTTTAACTGTAATGGCGGAATAAGCCGCCATTATGGCTAAGGAAACTACCCCTCTCCGTGCCTTTCCAGAGAGTCAATGTTACCGCAATGTCTATTAATTATTCCTTTTTTTCGACGATTCGCTCTTTAAATTTCACACGGAAAGAATTTTATTTTAAAATTTACCCTGAAAATCATGTTATAATCGCAGGACACAACATAGTACTTCGACGAATTTTACTACTTTTTTAAATATAACTACAACAAATTTATTGCAGTGCACAGTAAAATTTAGCGTGAAATATTATGTTGTCCCACGATTAACATGATTTTCAGGGTAAATTTTAAAAGGAAATTCTCTGTGCAGCGCATTAAAATAATTAGGAAACAGTGTATTTAATAATAATCATTATTATGCTAAGAAATCTCGTAAATTAATGTCACTGTTGCGGAAATAACGATCCGGTATGTTAGTATAATTTTGTCGGTGGAATAACAAGTGCGGTCGACGAGCGGTGAGCTTTTCGTTCGCCGCTGTAACATGACACAGATCCGAATTTGTCAACGATAGTACGACGAGGTGTCCATTAATTTTACAATAATTACAAATAAGAGCTTTAATGGCATACGAGTGTAGTGGCGTGAGTAGGCAGGGAGCAGAGAGAGGGAGGGGGGAGGTATGGGCTATTTCGAGTCCGATTACGCGCGCACTAGAGCTACCTATAGGTAAGCAAACATCTCGGGTGAAGAGCCAAATCGAAATATACTGATTGCAACCAGTCCCCTCCCCCCTCCCTTATCAGGGCGACGTATCACGATGTCCCGATAATCGGAATGGAATCGAATACTAATGCAACAACACACAGCGCCAGTGTACATTATTGCATTAGTTGTATTAATTATGTTAATTAATGATGTTAAACAATGTCAACAAACAGCGGCGCGGGCCACGGGTGACGCACGGCGTTGTCGATTAACCTGACGCGGGACGCGGCGACGGCCCGCGCCGCCGGCGCCGCTGCCGCCGCCGCGCAAATCGCGCGGTATAATCTCGCGTTCGAACAAAATTCTTTTCTCCTTATTATGCGGGGTATTTAACGGCGTCGTCTCTGTACACCGTGGACCGTATAACCCGGACTAATCCCGCGGGAATAATTGATCCGCGCAGTCATTTAGGCTTAGCGAGCTCAGGGACGCGAGCTCAACACCGTATACGCGGATATTCGTTACACGTCGTGTATATATGCCATATATGCGAGCGTTACTTTTTGTAGCTACAGCGTAATAAACATTTGAGAAAGGACGCGAGCGGTCGCAAGCTAATTTATAATAACAAAAGACGAGACGCAAATGGATAGCTGAAGCTTATTTTATTATCTACATCCTTCCGCGGAAAAACAACATCTGAATGCATTAATGGGAAATGTGATAGATTCAACAACAGGTACAAAAAAAAAGTCAGATACACTAATTTACCAAACATTCCAGTCGAGGTAATCAGAAATTTAATTGCCGATAAAAAAATTCTGATTGATATTATCAGAATGCATTTTACATGTGGATACTTCTTGCTAGTACAATCAAAATCGTTTTTCTCAGTGTTAATTAGGAAAAAAAATAAAATAAAATAAAAATATATCAAGGTGAATGAGACGGGCCGTCGTCGTCGCGACTATTTCACGCCGCAAAACGCGATCCACGCGAAATTTTCACGGCGAAACCGACATCGTTCGGCGTCGCGTCGATCCTTTACCGCTCCTTCAGCCCGCGCATGTCGCGCACTCGTCGTATTGACATGTAGGACGTGTTTTGCCTGGGCTCGCAGCAGCGCTCACAGGCGCCCACTCGCAGACACTCGGGTGGGAGCACACATGCACGCGCATCAACGGATACCACATTGGCACTCGAGAATGCCGTATATATCGGCGGTCCTCATCGACCGGGCATGTATGTATGTATATATGTATGCATGCGTGTGTGTGTGTGTGTGTGTGTGTGTGTGTGTGTGTGTGTGTGTGTGTGTGTGTGTGTGTGTGCGCTCCTCCCCCGCGCGAGGGTAAGCTGTGTGGGTGCGTGTGCGCCAGAGCGCGAGGACGGATAAGCGAGAGGGTAGGATGATGCAGCAGCTACAGGTAAACGTAATTAGAGATTGATCGAATGGTAAGCGCGCGGAGCCGTCTAATTGCCCGAGCCGATAGCTATCTTCCGGCGGATGCTCGACCGAACGAGAAAGCTCGAGGCTTCTATAGGACTACGATTGGCGGAACAGCGATTGGAGAATCGGCGACGCGGCAACCCAGGAAGAACCCTTATTGGTGAGGTCTGGGATTATGATCCTCTTTCCCCCCCGCGCGCCGTCGAATTGATCGCGACGCGATCTTTTTGGCTGTTCGAGCCGAATTTCGAGATTCGACACCGCGAAAGTGAAAAAAAAAGTGTCGCTACGAGGATGCGTCATCGAGTATGGCGAAACCGCTCGGCGAAGTTGTAAGGACGTGAACGGCTGCACTTTTTCGCGTCTCCTGCACTTTCGGCGAGGAGCTAATACCGAAGCCGAGATGCAACTGCAGTCGACACAGTCAAAGACGATTTTGGCGAACGAGGTATATACACGGAAAGAACAATTTTGCTGAATCCAGATCTGACAATAATTCTTGTTCAATAATCAAAATAATTTTGTGCGAAAGTCAAAATAATTGCTAGAATATATCAAAACGTTTTATAGCAATGCTTGTCAGTTTTAATATTCCAACAAATTATTTTGATGATTCAATAAAAAATTATTTCCAGATCTGTATTTAGCAAAACGTTTGGACCTTTCAACAAAATCGTGCTTTCCGTGTAGTAACGAAGCTATATAGAGACACCGTCGCCGAGGCGTGACGCACGAAATTTCCGATTTAAGCCGCGCGAACGTTGAAGTTATATAGGTATACACGAGATGGACGGACCATCTCGTGAGCGACTGTCGATAGACAGGGACGGACACAGAGACAAAACGTGGCGGAGCCCGGGAAAGAGGAGAGGCGGGCGGGGGGGGGGAGAAGGGAAGGGAAGAGGGAGACGAGGAAACTGGTTGAGGGACAGAGGCCTCCGCATGAAGGGAGACCCGGGCACCAAACTATTGTTGCCAATATCTCGGACAGTTCAATTACTTGGTTATTACGCGCCTCCAAACTGACAGGGTTGCTTACATGCTCCGCCAAGCGGCTAATGCATACATGCATGTACACAAACTGCACTTATGATGACATTTCGCGTGATCCCGTCGCAAAGCGAACTCTCTTCGCCCCGTCCGCATCATCGAGCATTAATCCACCGCAATCAATGGCGTTTACAGCGCGAGTCTGTTTGATATGCCGCCATCGTTTAATCTCGCAGAGATTCTTAGCAGGTTAGTTAAATTGGATGGATAAAAAAAAACAAAAATACTTGGCTCCTTAGTCAAAACGATCAATCGCTGATCTTGGCGATTTGAAGACTCGAATTTCTTTTTCGAAGTGAAAATCGTACAAGTTATTAACACGATGTGAAAAACATTTTCCCCGCGGGGAATAAATCCACTTTTCCCTCTCCCGTCCCGCCCCTTTTATTAATCTCGATTCCAGGGGCCTGTTATGCGATTTGAACGGGAATTTAATTCTGCGCGGATCCAAATATGCTCCGCGAACGAATTTTACTTTCCGTCCGTCTATTCTCATTCCGGAAAAAACAGAGGGAAATGAGGAAAATCATTATCCTGAAAACTGACAAGAGCGACAAACCGCGCGTTCTATTAAAAACTAAAGTCTCTCCTCTTGTAAAATATCCGTCACCACGGTGCGAAAGATAGAGCGCGCCGGAACGTCTCACATATTCCGAACGTTTCGTTTCGTTTTTTTTTTTTTTTTTTAGGGTCAGCATAATTTAAAGCCAAGAATGAAACCACGTTTTGCACTTCGTTTTCATTTAATGGAACCGGCCGCGACGTATAACGATTGATATTTCGGTTAACTGTACAGCCGATGCACGCTGATTGGAACGAACGCTTTTTTCTCCTCTTCCTCCCCCCTCCCCCCCTCCACGGACATTCGGCAATAAGCGTACTGGTAAAATGATTTCCATTTCACGCGACCAAAACGAGCAATATGCGAGAGAAAGAGAGAGAAATCCATCCCGCGCACCGTATAGAAATAAAATTCAGGATTATTAATGCCGCGGCATATATCACATATATCGTATTTCGCTTTTTTGTCCTTATAATTCTTACAATATAAAAAACTCTATTCTGTTGCAGCGCATAATAATGTGATATCGAGAATGTTATAACACTTTTAGCGGTAAATCGGAAATAATCGGCTTGTAATGTAATATCTCTCCTTTCGTAGCGCGTTTGAACAACATTTACGCGTGTACATGATGTGCCGAGATATTAAAATGGATTAAAATGGATACAATTTTGTTCGTTTCTCGACTTTACAAAATTTCACGTGAATTAATAACGATAAGATTCGTTAAAAATTACGACAACTACGTGAAATAAATTTTCTCTGTCAACTCAATATTTAATTATGTAGCGCGAGACCGCTTTTCATCCGAAATCGTGAATTATCAGATAATGCTATTACTATGCGATGTATACACAAGTCTGAAGGGAGTATTCGGGACGGGACGCGATTTTATAAATCGTCAGAACAAACGCGAAACGAGAGGCGGTCGCCGCGACGCGAATAATTCTGCGATCGAAAGCGTGGAATTCGATTTGTCAACTTCCGTTAGTTGCGAGAAGTGGATTGCCCGGCCATCCCTCGTTCGGTTCGCGGGGGCGCCCGCCGGCTCCGACGCTGCATTTACGACGCTAATGAGTCGAACGAGAAACTTTTCCGTCGACGATGCAAATGAGGCGCGCACGTAGCTACACAACGTGCGACCGATGTACTTGCGCTTGTCGGAGCCGCGGAGAATTAATGGAAAAACGCTTCGGCGAGGCTCCACAGCTCGCGATAATTGATCCCAGTTCCCCCCCCCCTCCCCTCCGACTTAATTGACATAGTTTTAGATAAGTACCTGAAGAAGGGGAGCGAGGGAGGTTTCCTAAAACCCGATGGATGGCCCGCAAGAAGCGGCTTGACTGATAGCCGAAGTATGACGAGAATGTGTTCGAAATGTCATAATGAGACGAGAAAGCGAAAGATAGAATTAGAGCGCGGGAAAACGGGAGATAAATGGGAAAATTTTCGTAATGCCGTTACGTCTCGTTTACGCGCGCGTTTTACACGCTCCGAGTACACACAAATTTGTAATTTCTATAAAAAGTTTAATATTTAACGTAATAATATTTAACATGTAAAGTATCTTGTACTTTGTAAGCAGCTTGATATAATTTACAAACAGGCTTCGGTTTACACGTTATGCATCCGCGGGCGTATTATCGTGCACTTTTCAATATTAATTACGGACGTTGCGTTTTGCATTTTGATTAATTGACGCAATATGACAATAATACGGAATAAAATGAAAGTTTTCATAATAATTAATGAAATCTAATTGCACAGAGAGGGAGTACACGGGGAATGGATGGAACATAATATCTCTTTCTCTCTCTCTCTCTCTCTCTCTCTCTCTCTCGCAGCTTCCTATATTTAATTTAATATCGCCGCAAAAAAAGTCCCGCGTTTGTTCACTTTATTAAATGGACTTGTAGTTCCGCGTTAATATAATTGCGCCGCTATGCAAATGTAACGGGTAAAAATATGAATCACGCAACACACATCACATTTCGCTTAACAAACTTTACATTACATTACCAAACATAATCTTCGCGTATTCATTTTACACGGCTCTCCGCCGGTAAACGCCGCTCCCAAATGTACAATCACAAATGGAAAGCTCGGGCGATTTTTTTTTCCCGTCAATTTTATCTGCAAAAATAGATTTCAATTATGGCTCTTGTGCTCTACTACATGCCGG
>NW_012026826.1:318641-345701 GCF_000956235.1 Wasmannia auropunctata | reverse complement strand
GAGAGAGAGACAGAGAGAAAGAGAGAGCGGCTCTCTAGTCTAAAATTTCGGGGCTGCCGGCGATAAAATCGCAACGCGATTCGGTCCATCCCGTTGAAAATCCATCATCCGAAAAAGTGACAAAATAACGAACAGTGTCGAAATTGCCGCAAATAAGCAGACGATAAACCGTGCTAAGGCGACGACCAGCGGCGACTCGTCGTCGCGACGCCCTTACGTGTATAGGAATGGAAGACGATTACCGGCGGAAATCCTTGAAAATTCCGCGTCCGACCGACACCGTGAAAAGCAGGCGCGGAAAGTGCTCGCGCGCGGGGGCGCGAAAGCGTGTGGACTTTATTTACCGGATGGGAACTGATAAAAATCGGCAAAACCACCCCGGCCGCAGCCACCGGCGCCGCCGGCCGCCGTCCGCGCGCGCGCATCCATCGGGGTTAAAAGTTTAATACCACACCGCTAGAATTTCACCTCTCTCGGAGAGAGAGAGAGAGAGAGGGGGGGGGAGGAGAGAGCAAGCGAGCGCGCGCGATAGACCGAAGTTCGATATTAACTTTTCCCTCGCCCCCGTCCCCGTCGCCCCTCCGGCTCTCTCTCCCTTTTTTTTCGGGCGCGAGAGAACTCGATGGTGTTTTTTACGAGCTGTTCATCCCATTTCCCGAGAGCCGTTGGCCGTATATCGGCTACATTTTCGCTCATTAAAAAGTTCCCGAGCTCGTGCCCAAGCGCGGGTGGCCGCCTATCTCGTTCACCTCCTTCTCGTCTTTACAGGGCGCGGCGCGGCGGGCGGGCGGGCGAACGGGTGGCGTCCAGACAGGATTTTCATTATTAAAAAGTATTACAGCTGGCCGAAGGGATGAAAGGGTGGAGAGTGGAGCGCGGAGGAAGGGCAGGTTAGGGAGGGAGGGAGGGAGATGGGACGAGGGCGGAAAGAAGGTGGCCGAACGAGGGAATAAATGGGGGATTACTTCGGGCCACCGAAGGTGGCGGAGCTAATTTCAAAAACCCGGGCGGAGTAATCGCCGGGATCTTGAAGGCTTCCCGGATGAACTCCGAGGGCGACGACGGCGAACGGCCCCACCATCGCGTTTCCTCTCTTTCTGTATCTCCGCGCGATTAGCGTATCCGTCCCATAAACGCGCACCGGCGGCGGCGGCGGCGGCGGCGAGTCTTAAATAAATTACCTCGACCTGCTGTGCGATTGGCGTACATGTGTACTATCTACTCACGACGCTACTTAAATTTAAGCGCGGAATTAAGTGTTTCCGCGGTTGGTTTAGAAAAGTGAAGCACGTATTAAATACATATGACATGAACTTCTACTGAAAATAACGGCAAATTCGAGGCTCGGCGAACGCGAGTTCTTATGACGACGTGGTTACGGCACATGACGACACCGACGAGATATTCTATTTGATTCTCATACGCGAATGTTTACAATTCCATTAGGCTTCGAGATTTGTCGAGAACGAGGACGCGTGGATGCGTGCGATGACAGCACGTATTGACCGATAACGCGGATTACGTCAAGTAAATACAATTATTATTATAGCGCTTAAAACTTTGAAACTTACGTCGAGGATTTATATTGAGAACGTCATTAATTCTCTAAGTAACCTATTGACATTACGTTAGACTAAAAGCTTTATCCTCGTTGTAATTCTAAAAAGAGCACCAAGAAAAGTAGTGTATTTATAGCTGAGGAGAACAAAATAATGAGGTAAAAAACAAAATAATGTAGCAATTTTTAAATCTTGAAATTATTTTCCTTAAAAAATAAATAGATTGCGTTTATACGGTATCTATATTATTAGTTCTGTTATAAAAAATATTTAAAAAATATATTTTTTAATATTTCATTCTCTCTCTCTCTCTCTTTCTTACTCTCTCACTCTCATGAGATGTATATGGGATAATGCATCACTCTTGGATAGTAACGAGAAATTTGTTTACGGAGAAGCTGGTTATGGAAGTTCATAGGAAGTAAAGTATATACGCGGCTTCAATATTTCATGACTTCTAGACACCCACGTGGTAATGTCTATAGAATCATATTATGCACGGAATACATTTAATTTTTTCGCCAAACCTGATTGCTCGGTTACCGTGGGAAGACACGTGGAATTTAGTTAATTTCGACGTGCGCACATACACGACACGGCGTGCCTTTTAAACCGCGGTTAATTAAAACTTTAGATTGCCTACTGAATACATTAATGCTATGCTTTCTGCAGAAAAGTACGATAAAATAGGGGTGAAATATATCGCGAAATATATACCGGTAACAGTTTTGTTCGCCTTGAATTAAACCGGAAAATGGAAGTAGAAGTTTACCTTAAACCTTGGCCAATTAAGCCTCGATGGCGCAAATGAATGAAGGCATCCTGTTTTCCCAATGATTTCAACTGGACTCATGCAGATTTATCAATTTAACTTCAAGCTTTATACCAGATAGACATCTATTAATTTCGTCTATCGAGAATCTGATTATGTGCTATACGCATACCGCTGCGTTGATATAGAAAAGTCAAAACTTAGCATTTTTTTTTTTAAGATGAAGAAAGGAAGATTAAAATTTTTAAGATTAATTTTCTTTCTTTATCTCAAAAATGTCAAGTGACTCGTGTCAGTTTTCTATTTAACGCGGCGACATGCGCATTTTAATTTTTAATATTAAATAGGTACCTTGATATTCAGTGCTAAAAATTAAAACGCTCTGAGAGAAAAGATATATGCGCTGAGAGAAAAGTATTTGATATTCATGACTGTAATGACTATAATTGAAATGGTAAAATAATTATATTATGGCTAGCCAGTTCTATTTTTATATTTATTAGAGGAGAGTCGTCGATACCGTTATACATATTGTTTTTTTAGACCATATTTCTTAAATAAAAGTTAAAAATAAATTTTAGGAAACAACCACAAACTAGAAAGTGTCCTCTTTCAGATAATACAACAGTCTTTACAGTACTGTCTCGAGTTTTGCAATAATTTACTTTTTCGTAAGATAAGCGAAAATGAGCATCTAAACAAAATGAATCCCAAAACTGACATAATATTTGACAGTAATGCCAAATATTTCTACTTTATTTCTTTCACAGGGATTATCTATACAAAATTATCTACAAGTTAATATACACGAGAATTTCTAGAATCCTTTTGCTTTCAATATATAACGTTTCAATACAACTTCCGTATAAAATGTTTTTTGTTGATTTATTTACATACTTTATACTTTTCTGCAAGACTCAAACATATAATGCTATAATTTCTTTCAGGGGGGGGGGAGGGGGCGAGAGGATATTCCCCATAAATATAGGAGAATGAACCTACAGTCCTGATAAAGCTATTTGACACAAATAATGCGACAGTACATAAAGATTAGGTTAGCTGATAGTCCGTCTTACTGACAGGTGTGCCGGCTTATGCTGTATTCCGATTTTATATTTAAAACTGCACTATGAGAAAAATAAAAAAAAGAAAAATATAAATAAAACGATTTTGAGAAGTTACAAACAAGTAAAATAATCTAATATTATTAATAATATAATATTACCCATTAATAACCTACTATTATATTTAAACCAGATAATTTGTAAAAGAAAATCATAAGGATTTTATTTTCGCATTTGTAGAATTCGTTTTCAATTGATTTTATATAGAAGCGAGCCACAAATATATATACATATAATACATTATGAATTTCTACTTTAGTCATCTGTAATCATCTAACATGTAATCATCTAAACAGATTATGTTTTTGTCAGTATTAAGTGCAATGTTCTCGAGTTTAAAGTTTTCGAGAAATAAGGGGAGTCTGTTTATGAGACCTGTGTCAGTATCGACGATTTTTTTCTACTTCTATAATGTTAGAAATAATAATTCTATTTATTATTTGTAATTCTACCAAACAAATATATTATTTGGTACCGAAAATGACTATATATATTATAATTATAAATTATGATAATTGCAACAATTTTTTCACTCTTCTTTAGCGTGCGTATGGCACATAAACTGAATTTTTGATGGATGAAACCGAAACTCAAGAAATGTGTTAATGAGAGCACGTGTTCAACTTCCATTATCTTATGTAACGACAGCAACTGAAGCGTTGTTACATTTAAGCGTATTATTTATACGTTTTGTTTGATACTCCAAGCATATACAAACAAAACACGACACGAAATGTCAAACATAATAGAGATCAGGCTTTCCAAGAATCAGAAGAACGGACAAAGGAACGGACGGCAGAGAGATTAACACGATGGATCCGTTAGCAATACCGTAATCCCCGTGATCCCTTTGCACGATCCCTGTGGGCAAGCCGTCCGGGAAATTCACCTTTCCGCCGCGAAACAAACAGAATTAAAAGCGACCCCGGTGTGCTTGTGTTAAACGTGATTAAATATCAAAAGCTGGCCATTTCCCGCGACACGCCCATCCCCCCCCCCCTAATACTCACCGCGCGTACAGCCTTATTATACGACGGCTAATTAGGACGATGAGAAGGAAGGAAGGGGAACGGGCAGAGTCGAGAGCGGATAATATATTGTTCTCGCAAAAGAACTGAAGCCAGAGATGAAATTAACTAAAGAAACGGAATAGCCGACGCGCGAGCGCTACACGCGAATTAACCGAAGCGCCCTTTTCACATTTTGTATGAAAATATGCGTGCAGGCTGCGAAAGCAAACTCCAATGTTGCAAGAGAAGAAACTCCCTTTCATATAGCGAACTATTAATTTATACAGAAACGTCGTACACATGCGACAAGACGTTTTCTCGAAGCCGAAACACGATTACGAGATAAATCTGTATCGCGTCCGAACTGAATCGCGTAGCTATACCGATATCGAGTAATCGCGCGATATCGCGAAGAATGGGGAACCTGCAGGGGAAAATCGAGAAAACAGCAAAGAGAGTAGCATTACCGAATTGCTGCTGAATACTTCATTTCCTTGGCTGCCGCATTCGATTGCAGAGAAGTTTGAGTGATGAGAAGCGCGACTGTGATCCTCGGATCCGAAATCGCTGTTTAATTATTTGCCGTTTGATTTATGCTTTCGATCTTACATAAATGCCGAACGGAGTTGTTGAGCAATGATGATTTATTAATATACTGAACTCCTTCAGGCTTCAGTAATTAAATTCACGAAAAAAAATTAGTCTTAAATTAAGAATAATATTCTCATAAGCAAGAATATTATAATCGTCTTCGATTTTTAGTTTTGATTTGATTGAATTTGTACAATTGATGTAAGTATTGCTTGCATTCGACTTGAGACTAAAACTCTTCTAAAGAAGTTTATAATGTTATAAGATTATGACACTCTTGCTTATATATGAGAATATCAGTCATGATTTAAGATTAATTTTTTTCTGTGTAACTCAACTCTGGATATAATATCTATACACAAGTTTTTGAGAAAATTTACAAATTTTTCAATTTGTAAACGACGTAAGACTCGCAGAGTCCTTGTTTTTCAATTTCAAAGTTCACTTACTTATAATGTCAATCCTATCTTTGTCTCCGTAAAAAAATATCAAAAAAAGAGAAAAGAGGTCTCTTCAATAATTTCATTTATTATGTCGCCGGCACCGCGATGCCTGCGGCCGCTATTCCCTTTCTTTATTTCATGACTCTTAATTCCGACAAATTATTATAAAACAATGTTATCGTTTCATTTGAAACGTTGAAATTCCGGAGATGTGCCCACGGGAATGGCGCGGCGCGCGATGGGTCCTAATATACCTACGGGCGTGCGCGGCGGAAAAATTTCAAACAAAATGCGTTCAACGATAATTACATTCGAAACTTTTTTCTGGCTCTCTTTCCGCACTTTTGTGCGGAAAAAAGCAAGAGCCAATTCATTGAAAATTACGCTGATCAAAGAATAGTGTGATCCGAATAGAATCGAAAATGTACAGACGCAAAAATTGAGCCAATTATTGAACGGGTAACGTAATTCTCACTATTTTTCAACAGCGTTCTCTAACTCGTTTTAAAGAATAAAATAATATTCATGTTAGCAAAGCCAGAGAGAGGCTTTTGATTTCGTCCCGAAAAATCCCGAAAAGAAACCGCACCGGTAAGAGCTCTGGAATCGGATGTCGATGCTATATATTTTCCCAGTTTATCGAAACGTTATTAATTGAAGCTTAGACCTCAATTCTCAACGAATGGCGCAACAACTTTCAATGTATAGCGCGAAGACGATTATTATTCGTTATCCTGTCGTTAGCTCGACCGCCGAGCCGAGCCACGAATTTACGGTTCCCGATCGAACGAGTATTTGCGCGAGGATATACCACGGAGGGGGCTTAAGCGGCTTTCAAAAACGCACACGTGTGGCGACGTGTTTTACGTGCCTTTGTAATTCTTGTTTACATCCACGGCTATTTTCTAGGTTGAAAGAAAAATCCTTTCTACTCGTCTAAACGCTAGAAACGACGCGCGGGTGCTACAAAACAATTCCCTCCTGAGAAATTTGATACGTCTACGTTTAATATACATTACGAAACTCGTGTAACAATACAGTCACACAAGTTTCTTAAACTCTGACTCTCTCCCTCTCTCTCTCTCTCTCTCTCTGCGTGTTATACGCTCTCCTGTATACAGAATGCAACGAGCGAGACTTTCTTATTACAGCTCCTTTGGTTTATTAAAGACAATACGCGCGCTCCGCGGCGCCGCGTCCCGAATAGAAATGTATCTTTAGAATCTTGATCGTGTTTAGCGAACTTATAGCATTTCGCGCCGCAACGAGACAAGGCATTTCGACGACAGAAGTCGGTAATTACGAGTCGACACCGCGTACAACCGAGAAGGGGGAGGGGGGAGCGGAAAGGGGAAAAAGACGAACGTCGGATATACAATAATCCAGCGATGCAATTATCGAAGTTTATCGGGTCGCCGGGCTGCGGTGATTTTCCGTAGGTACAAGACCGCACGCGCGCGCACAAGAGAGAGAGAGAGAGAGAGAGAGAGAGAGAGAGAGAATCTTCGAGAACTCGCGAGTAGTAGCGGCGATTAACTCTGACGAATCCGGGGAATATATAGAAGAAGGCGCAAACCGCTTGGCAGTCATAGAAACTTTTAATGGCGCGACGCGGGGAAAGGCGCGCGGGGTTTCGACATGAAATATGTAAGAGCGTAAGAATCTATCGGACACAAAGCGGCACACATAATCGCCGGGGCCGTGCATTGTTCCGCGCACACAATGCCCCGCGGGGTTGCACGCGGTACGACGCGACGCGACGACGCACTGACGAAAGTTGGGCGACAACGTGCCGTCGTTCGGCGCGGTCGGTCCGGATGGTATGGTCTTATGAATTTTTCAACTCTTCGACCGTCTCTCGCGGCGACAAAGCCGGCAGGAATATTGGAGATTCGCCGTAAAAATAGCAAATGTCATCAAGATAAGTTGTTTTGGACGTCCGATTATATTCGATGGCGCTCGGTCTCGCCGTGCGGACGACCGAGACCGACATCCTGGATGGCTTACAGAAGGGAGGGATTACGGGTTTGCATCTCGCGGCTTTGTACATCTGTAACTGAAAATTAAGGGACTTGCGCTCTGCAATTGCGAAATTAAATTTATCAGTGAGCTACGAGCGCGCGAAGTCCTGAAAAGCCATTATAACCAGATTCATGCCGGTTTTTATTATAAGTTCACGAACTTGTGTAATTTATGACGAAGCAACGGTATCCGCATGCATTTCGTGTGGCGAGCTTCTGCGCTCAGAAAAAAAAAATACAGTGGTGAAAACTATAAAAGTGACAACTGTACAAGTTTAATATGTGCATAGTTGAATAAACTATTTCATAGTTACTGCAACTATAAAATAGTTTGTCCCACGTATATTAATTCTACATATTATACTTGTACGTATATACATATATAGTTATCACTTATGTAGTTGCCACACGGAAAGAACGATTTTGCTGAAAGATAAAAAAAAATCTGAAAACAATTTTTGTTAGGTCATCATCAAAATAATTTTGTTCGAAAGTCAAACTGATTGCTAGAATATCAAAACTTTTTACAGCAATGCTTATTATTCTTGAGTTTCCGACAAAATATTTTGATGATGCTATAACAAAAATTATTTTCAGATTTTTCTCTTCCAGCAAAATCGTTCTTTCCGTGCATCACTATGATTTTTTTTAATACAGAAGCTCGCATTTATAGCTAATACTGCAACTATAATATTGCAGTTTATTCAACCATGCACGGAAAGAACAATTTTGCTGAATCCAGATCTGAAAATAATTTTTGTTCAATAATCAAAATAATTTTGTGTAAAAAAGTGACTGCTAGAATATCAAAACGTTTTATATAGCAATGCTTATCAGTTTTAACATTCCATCAATTATTTTGATGATTTAACAACAAATTATTTTCAGATCTGTTTTTAGCAAAATTTTTAGATCTTCCAACAAAATCGTTCTTTCCGTGTGCACATTAATTCTACATATAAAACTTGTACAGTTGGCCACCACTATACGTCTTTATCTTTGTATATGTATGCCACTGCAACGTAATTTCTGCGATGCATCTAACGTAGTATAAATCCGATCGCGGAAAGTAAGCGGAATTTCTTTCGGCTCGCGCGTGAGAATGTGCTCGCGCGTGCGTGTCGCGGTGAAAAGAATTAGCATTTTAATCGTTCCTCCCCGCACTGCGCGGCGCGGTCCAGTGGCTGCTCACCCGCGTCGTCGACTTGCGTCATGCACGTGTACGCAGCGGAGAGACACGGGGCCTCCGAGCGTGTCTCCGAGGCGCGTCCGCGGCGCGGAGCTGCCGATGCCGCGCGGAGTTTTCCCTCGGAACGTAACGAGGGCCGCCTCTCTCGTTTGCATACTGATCGTCCCTTGTTTTTAATACGAGGCCGTAGACGGACAGGCGCGGCGCGACGTTATAATTAGGTTGCCGCACTTCGCGTCACGCTCGACCAGGGCGAGTTAACTCTCGCGCGAAGCTAAACCGCTCGGTTGTCGCGTCGCCGTCGCCGCCCCCGAACGCTTTCAAGTCAACGTTTTTTTTATTTTATTTCATTATAATCCGTGGGAACGGCGATGCTATACGTCTGTAACGAGACTACTGTGGTGCACGCGTTTCAGGATATTCGCGCGGATTCAAACGCACCCATTGGGATTTATTCGTCGAATTGCCCATCGTCCGATATATCGGCGGTCAGTAGCAGCATCGTTTTAATATTTAATACTCAACATTTTTCAACCGCACCATCACAGCGGAAAGAACTACTTTTCAACGAGAGGATTCAATTTACAGCAAATGATGCAAGTACTCCAAAACGAATGCCGGTACAGTTTTACAAAGAGCAAAAGAGCGGGCGGTATCGTGTGTGATTTACAGCCGTCCGCTCCATCGGCTCCCCTCTCTCCCCCCTCCCCTCCCTTTTTACGCGCAACACATATCGAGATACACTCGATACCGGAGAGAGAGATTTAAATATTTCACATTGTCGTCGTGATGCCGACATTTATTAAACCATTTATTAATGGTTTTCCATTTTTGCCTGAGCAGAGAGAGAGAGAGAGAGAGAGAGAGAGAGAGAGAGAGAGAGATATTTGATTTATAACATAATTATTAATGTAAGCCATTGCATTATCGTAAATGGCAACAATCCCCCGACTTCAATATTAATCCTCTCGTCAATTTTGGTATTAGATCGACAAATTAGCAATTAATTAGCGGTTAATTATACCATAAATCCGAACTTGGTTTCTAGCGGCCGAGAGAGTGGCAATCTAACGCAGGTCTTATTAGTGTCGGTCCACAATAAGGATTTTAAGCTCTAAGAAATAGACCAATCGTAGTCGAATATATGAGGAGAATAACTGATTGTAATTGCAGGTCAATATCTTACGGTGTAAGGCTTAAAATCCTCATTGTGGATTGACATTTAGGGACGCAGAAAGATAAAATAAAGAGATTGAAGTAAGAACGGGAAAAAGGTTATCTGCCTAACGAGAGGGCGATATACAAATACGAAGCTGAAATCGATTAATTAGCAGTTAATGAACCGTGAGATTGGTACATCAACGGATAACTAGGATAACTTGCAAGCTAGATCTTCTTCTGTACTATTTTTTATGGGAAATTTAATGATACCGATAAGCGCTCTTTAAACGGACGCGCGAGACGCACGAAATCTACAGCTCACCCGTTATCTGAAATTAAATTTAGATTTATTTATAAATATTTGATGCGGCAAAAAGATAACTTCGATAGAGGATCCCTTTAACCGTTCAAGTGAAATTACACGGAAAGAACGGTTTTGTTAAAGTGTTTAAAAACTTAGCTCGTATGCAAAATGGAAAAAAATGATATTAATAGCATCAACCAACAGCAGTCTAATTGAAAATAATCTTGTTCATTTAATAACAGTATTTAATGGAGCAAATAACATTTTATTAAAACGAGAGCATGACACATTTGTTCCATTATTAAATACTGTTATTGAATGAACAAGATTATTTTCAATTAGACCGCTGTTGGCTAATGCTGTTAATGTACATCGTTCTTTTCCCATGTATAGATTTAAAAATAATTTTATTGTGTAGACTGTCACACAAGATAATTATGCAGAACGCTCAAGCTGGTTGCTGGAACTTTTTGCAGTATATTATTTGAAAGCGCGATACATAATTATTCCGATAATCCAATAAAATTATTTTCAGATCTGTATCTAGTTAAAGGAAAAATTAAGGCCAATGACAACGAACGTGTAGATTATTAATTAAAGAATGTAAATATATTGCAAGAAATTTTAAACAATCGTATATTCTTCATTGGATATCTCGTAATATCTCGTGATATCCGATAAAGAATATGACATTTGTTTAAAATTTCTTGCAATATATTTATATTGTAGGGTATATGATCGTTTAATATAATTCTTTAATTCATAATAATCTCGTTGCCATTGGCCCTAATTTGGCTTAATACTTTCACGAATTCGAACTTAACACTTTTATTTGTTACATTTTTAGATAATTACATTAGATAATTACATCTAGTTACATTTTTAGATAATTCAGCAAAACCGTCTTTTTCCGTGTACGCGTGTGTATATTTTGGAAGATATTGGAGTGTTACGCAAATTCGATGTTGAATAGAATAAACTATGAAGTAGAATGAGCTGTGTAACGTTGTTACGTCAGCGTTTTAGATATAATAATATCCATAAAGCTGCGCCAATATATCAAAATAGGTCACATTCGCTTTGAATTAAAATTAATCGAACAGAAATATTAACTTCGTTTCACATTGGCTTTATAACAGGTAATCTGTACACGGTACAGCCATTTAAATTTAAAAAAATTGTTAATTCGAAACAGAGAAAGAGAAAGAGAGGTATTATTATTTCACTAAATCGATAATGTTCAATTAAAAAAAACTATATTGCGGATGACACTCTATTTTTAACATCCTTTTTCTTCCTTATTCCGCGCGTATCCCTGCATCCAATATAATAATGCGCCATAAATTTCTTTCTTTTTTACTTTTGTCTCGATTTTCTGCAATAAACACATTAACCGACGCGTGAGATCGGATGTCGTGAAGTACCATCGTTCATGCTACGTCGTGAAACTTCTATAACGCTAAAAAAGGCGGAGAAAAAGGGGGTTAAATGTCAGTCGCGTTAATCCGCATTTTTCACGGAAGTTGGCCACGTCGGAAGCGGTGGCGACGTATACGCGGTACGTAGCGGCGCGTGTACGTCGCACAATCACGCCGTTGTGTACCGGAAATGATATCGAATATCCAATTTACGGTGCCCGATGTCCGTTTTACGGCCGAGCGTTTCGAGCCTCATGTAATAATTTCCATTTTCGCGAAATAATGGCGAGTTTCGTTACTTCGCGAAAGGAGTGGCTGCAGGAGTATATAGGTGTCGATCGATCGGACACGCGGAAAATAAAACTCCGCGCCGCGTTTCTCTGCGTGTCACCCCGTTGCCACACGTCCGACTGACTTCCCGACGAGTGCGGAGTTAATCTTGCGCGAACGAGAGAATCTCGCTTACTTGCTTTCCCGGTCTTTCTTGTATGTACCCTTAACGCTTTCCTCTCCCCCGTGCACGGGCGATCGCGTGATCGAAATTGAAAACGAACGAACGAACGAACGAACGGCGAGAGGTCGCGTGCTATCGAGAGGGGCTCTCTCTGGTGCGGCGCCCAGGCGGACCTCTCGCCCATCCTCCCCGCGGGCTTTTCGTTCGCGGCCCAACTGTCCATTCCCAGCCGTTAATCCCAACGGAGGGTTTCCGGTCGAAGGGTACGCGCCCAGCCCGGGCAACACACAATGGCGCGGTCCTCTCCCTGACGGGAGGAAGGAGTGCAGGGATATGTGCTCCAGGTATCGCGCGCTATCTCTCCATCACGGACACTTGAGGCGAAACTCGGTAGAGTTTGGGTTGCCTCTATGCGGCGGCGTCACAAGCGCTCGAATTGCTGCGATTGAACTTGCGGACAGACGACGATAAAAACGTATCTTTTATTGAATTTTCGATCAATTTCGCATCGACGGAACTTTAATTTCAGATTTGTATACGTAAACGTTAAAAACGTGTAAAGAAGGAACTGAAAGAAATTGTAGCCGTTTTGTAAAAAAAAAAAAAATCAACATAGAAAGAACGATTTTGCTGAAACATCCTAAAATTTAGCTGGCACAGATCTGAAAATAATTTTGTTGATCCATCAAAATAATGATGTTAAAAACTCAAACTGGTTACTAAAATATCAAAAATTTTTTGCAGCATATTAATACTGAGTTTCCAACAGATTTATTTGATGGTTCAATGAAATTATTTTCACAGATCTGTGTGTGTATTCAGCTAAATTTTCGAATTTTTCAGCAAAATCGTTCTTTCCGTGAAGATTCTGCGTAGTTGAAACAAAATCACTGAGGAGCAATTCATATTTAATTCTTTACAGAGAACATTTTGCTGAATTTGATTGCAAGAACTTTATCCAACTTTGTAATCTAATTGTTAAACTGATATAAACAAGAGACCAAGGGAACATGTTGGTTTTCAGGTTATTCCTAATTTCGTCGCGCGGAAATCGGAAATACCATCATCCGCGCAAAGAAGAGGACAAAAAGAAAAAAAGAGAGAGAGAGAGAGAGAGAGAGAGAGAAATAATACGAATCCACGCATCCGAGCCTCGAGAGTCATGTGACTAATGAAACAAACAATAACGGGTTCTCGTCGGTGCGCGCCTCTTCTCGTGCGCGCCTCCTCGGCGTCGCCTCCGATTTCACGTCCATCAGGGCCACGTAATATCGCGCGCTAAATCCCGGTAAACCCGAGAAGCCGGCATTAGCGGAGCACGCGCGAGCGGCTGCGCAATCCCCGGACCCTTAGAACGAAATTAGAGAATTCTACACTGCGCCGCTGAAACGACGGCGGGGCGCTCTCGCGACCCTTTCTCCCCCCCCCCTCCCTCCCCAACCCTCCGAAGCGAGCAAATCCGATTTCACCCCCGTCGGACTATTCGATTCCAAATTAACATAATAACGGCGAAAATTAGGAACCCGCATTCCCTCGTCCCGCCCTACGGCCAGACCGTATAGGAATCGTCGGAATAATTAGGAAACGCTCGGAAACGCGAGCGAATCCGATACGCGCGTGGCGAGGGAGATCGCGCACAGCCGTCGTCGCAGGCAGGTAGAACCGATATCTCTCTCGAATTTTGATGTTCACCGAGAGTGACTACTGATAGAGTAGTTGTGATAAGGGAAGTGCTTCGTCCTTATATAGATGCCACGGCATACGCTCCTCAAATCACGTGGGATCGCGTAGTGTACCGTGAGTTGATCAAGACATTAATAATTGGCTCTAAAGGGGAACGATGTGAAATGTGTGAATTATCGAAGATAATTTATGCAATAATCTCGACAGACGGAGAATGAGGTTTGTTATGGGCGACTTTTAGTTGGCAACAGCTTGGAATCAAGTTTCTTTCTGTCTGTTTATTCGCCACGTGTCTAATGCCGTCAATTAATTTACTACAAACTATATTAAATGTTAAAGGAGCAACTTTAAACCAATCTATTAAGTTAAATAACATTTTGTTAGTTTTAACTTCTATGTGTGTGTGTGTGTGTGTCAAAATGTATTATTTTAATACAGAACATGTGGTTAAAATATCAATCACATCCAATCAAAGCCCGTTTCTGCGGTTAAATTGCTTCACAGTTCCAAAGTAAACAACGTTCGTATTAACATTAATGCATTTAGTAAATATAAACTAGATTTTGGTAAAATTTAATAAAAAATGTCTCAAGTGAAATTGTTTGACTCCGCATTAAATTAACGGCATATTGAGCAGGAGTGGTGGCAAACTACAGGTATAGTTAAAAACGACTCAAGTCGCGGGTATAATTTGAAATTCTGAATTTAACAGAGAGTCACTAATAATAGTTCGTTTATCTTGTTCAATAAAAATAGCTTCTTCCCTCCAATTCTCCGCTTGCTGTGGCAGCTGGCTTCCCGATCCTGTAAATAATGCCTTTTGTATCGAAAGCTCTCCTCCAGGATCATCCGACGCGATATATCCCGGTGGATCACCGCGAAAATCAAGATTCCGCACGAAATATTCCGTCCAGATCTGTCCCGATTTAACTGGTTGACGAAAAAACGCGGGAGAGGGGAGAGCGAAGTGAGGAATATTCAATATTTCGACCTTTCGCGTTACGGCGCGATCAGAAACGCGACCCTCGACCTCTTTCTCTATCTCTCTCTCTCGGGCTCTCGCCTCTCTGTTGTCGATCCTCCCAAATCCCAGGCCGAATGCCGCCTCCGCGATTTATTATTTGCCGAACGATTTGTCATTTGCGCATCACCCTCGAGTGGCGCTTTGTGTGCCTTTAGGATCGAAATATCGGGACGGGCTCGTCGAGTCGAGATATTCCCTCCGCGCTATACGACGCGACGCGGCGCGGCGCGGCGGCGTTTCTTCCCCTTCCCCAGGATAACGATTTTCGAGACGCCGAAGCGGATGTATGGTATACCTAAGGAGTTGTTCCGCGGATCGGATTCGCCGTGAATATTTTTTATCTGCCACACACGACGCGTCAATCCGGTCATTCGAAAATCCCTCGACTGATGCTTGAGATGCGAAAATTAGATTCTCCTATCTCTCTACGCTAAGTATTATACCTACACGGAAAGAACAATTTTGCTGAATCCAGATCTGAAAATAATTTTTGTTCAATAATCAAAATAATTTTGAGCGAAAGTCAAAGTGATTGCTAGAATATCAAAACGTTTTATAGCAATGCTTATCAGTTTTAACATTCCAACAAATTATTTTGATAATTTAATAAAAAATTATTTTCAGATCTATTTTTAGCAAAATTTTTAGACCTTCCAACAAAATCGTTCTTTCCGTGTACCTATAACAGAGATCAAGCTGTTGCGACAAAATAAAGAAATAAACTGCAAAAACTGGAGAAAAAATTATGTTGTATTAACAGTATTAGCCAACAGCAGTCCAACTAAAAATAATCCTCATTAGCCCTCATTAACAGTTATTTACATTACATTAATGAACGATACAATTAACGTTTTATTAAAACGAGTATAGGATTATTGTTTCATTAACACTAAAATCAATCACTCGCTCGTTATTGTAAAACAATATAATGTATTAAACAGGCCAAACACGAGCAATAATAGGTGTGAAATATTAACTTTATTCCTTCAATATTAACAATACAGCAAACTAGTTTCAACCTTACTACGTCTTTCTCAATCAATCCCAACTTAATAATTAATTAATCTGTGAAGTCGGTAAAGTTTATATAATAATAATAATAATAATAATAGTCATTTACAATAAAATACTTTTAATGGACAATTAAGTAACACATAAAAGAAGAACAAAACCAATAAACGATATATTACATAATAGAACCATTGAAACATTGTCGTTCCGGGGAATGCCTCATCCCATGATTAATATAATTTAACAGCCTTAACATGTTGCAGAACAAAGAGTTTAGATGCAACCATAAATGAATAAACTTACTTTACATTCTATGATTATGATGTGACAGATTATACACGATCAGTGACATATCCTGCAGCCATTTCAACTTGATGATCACTTATTAATCATGATTCCAGGACGACGTGGCTTTAACAATTCTATCGTCTGACTTCGTTTATTGGTTTTTCTTTTTTTGTGTGTGTTATTTAATTGATTGCCTGTTAAAAGTAGCATTAATTAACAAAAAGGAAGCTGTGGGAGATAGGCGCGGTAAGAGGTGCGCAAATTAATGATGTTATGCGACAAATAAGATTTAATGAGGTCAAGTAGATGTTACAAATACTCCGGACGTTTTGACTAATTTCTAGCCATCATCAGCAACTTAATTACAATCAAAAGAATATAAAAACGCGTGAAGTTTATTGTGAAATGCATTTCTTGATTGTATTCCGAATATACAGTCCGCTGTAGAAATCCGATCCGTTAAGACAACTGTTCTCTTTATATTTATTATTTTATTTTCTGACAAAATATAATCGAATACTTTTAATAGAACCAAATAATTATAATATATTATTATAATATATTATTAGCCTCTCCCAATGATTAAGATAACAATCGTACAATTGCAAGAAGCATTTCACGATAATTTTCATGCGTTTTTATATTCCTTTAATTATAATTACGTTATTTAATCGTCGTTGGGAGGTCTGATAATCTTTTATATTTATTTGATTCTGTTATAAGTATTTTATTGCATAATATTTTATTTTTCAAAGGACAAAAGGAACGGTTAATAATTCGAGCAAATAAGGGTGTTAAAAATTGATAATTTATTACATATAGTATAAGTGCACGATATGTTTCGACTTTGTCTTTCTCAACCGCATTAAATTACATTAATAAAAACTTTAATAGAGAATTACATAGATTTGAATCGAAGTACGCTGGACAGAAACAAAAACGAGCAAAACTAAAAATCTTATAAAGACAATTCCCGTTATTAGAATATACAAGTAGTAGAAAGATGAAATCGTTCTATGTCCATTAATTGAAACCCGTTCATCATTCAAATGCGAGAAGGAGTAAAGTTAAATTAACAAAATGAAGAGTCCGTAAATTAAAAAAATTGAGAGAATTAATCCAAGAATTGTGTTAAAAGACCATGCTAAGCGGATAAATACTGAACCACTTGTTCGAAATCGCAAACATAAAGTCTGACTTGTGTCTGCGATCGAGCAAGTAGATCAATTATTTTCCGCTTAACACGATCTGTTAAAGCAATTTTTGGACAAACTATCTCAATCTTTTTGCTCTTACTATATGTAATAAATTATTAATTATTCACTCTTATTTGCTCGAATTACAGGCCGTTCCTTTTGTCCTTCGTTTATTAACTTCGGGTCATTATTTTTAATTAGACTGCTAATACTGCAATCTTCCGCCATGTGAATGGCGGAAATATATATATATATATATATATATATATATATATATATTTGTTTGAACGCGCGATACACTCGCTTTATTTCGAATAGAGTTATACGTTATTCCGAATCGCGAGATCTCATCGATTCCTGGAATCTCTGTAGGGATCATTAATGACGACACACCGGGTATATTAGCCGCTCTCGATATCATTGCAAGGCAGATATCATCAGTTCTTAGTCTTTCTATATTAAATCTATATTAAATCTCTTTTCGCAGCAATTACCAAGTCGAGATGTGGCTTGCAAGTTGAGTCAGAAATAAAGAGTAAGATATTACATCAAGAAACTCGCGTCGACTATATTATCGTTTGCCCACTAGAAGAATCGTAACCGTCAAATGTAAGGAAACTGACAAGACTGGTGCCTGGAGACGCGTCGCGTGTGGAGATTAATTACACACGGCCGGGAAATACACGCGCGTAATCAAACAAGCTGAACGAACTGTCAAAGTGTGATCTCAGCATCTTGAGCGTCTCCGCAGACGATTTCACCGAAAGAAAGTGAATCAGTCGGTTAGCGTGCGACATTCCGACGAGATAATTCCGAACGAAGCGAAAGAGCGACGTAAAAAAGGGGGGGGGGAGGGGGCGACAAATTGCAAGATGGAGTCAACGCGAAACGCAGAGCCGTGATATCGTCGCGTCCATGGCGCGGATATACGTCATAGGACACGGCGCGTCAGTTTTAATTAGCGCGCGGCCCGACACCGATGCCGAGGGGGGTGACCATCAAATATCGAGCCGTCGGCGCGTTACGGCCGTTAATAAAATTCCGCGGGCATATCGGGTCGTCCCGTCGGCCATTTGCGGAGACGCGGCCAAAGTCGGCTCGCCGTTGCCACCGGTACACCTCTCGCCGGGCATCCTCTCTCTCTCTGCAGCGCGATTATTCACGCTCGGTCACGGGATTCCAGAAATCGTGGGGAAGCCGCGACGCGCGTCCCGCCCCGTCATTGTACAGCGCATTTCCAAAATCATTCACCGATCTAGCCCTTGCCGGCGTCAATATGCATCTATCGCGTCTATTGCGACTCTCAGCGATTCGAAGTCAATCTTCCTCGACGAGACGTTTACGCGCGATTTTTAACCCGGATCGTTAACCCTTTGCGGTTCTGTTCTATGTCGAGTTCAGTTCAACGCGTTACCGCAATCGCATTATAATTCTTCAAGCATTCGAATCTGTAACATGCCATTGTAATCGGCAAATTGTACACGGAAAGAACGATTTTGCTGGATTCAGCGATCTGAAAATAATTTTGTTGGAAACTCAATAATAATAAGCATTGCTGTAAAACATTTTGATATTCTGGCAATCAGTTTGACTTTTCAACAAAATTATTTTGTAAGTCCAACAAGAATTATTTTCAGATCTATATCCAGTAAAATTTTTAGATCTTCCAACAAAATCATTCTTTCCGTGTTTTTTTTTATATTTCCACAAATTGCGAGTAGGTAATAGAAATTGTTTCATTCACACTCACAAGAAAAAGGTACAGAAAGTGACAACTACACAAGTTTTATAAGTAGAATTAATGTATATAACTGAAATAAACGATTTTATAGTTGTAATAACTATGAAATAATTATATAGTTGTTACTATGTTCTTTTTTAAATACATGTTAAATCAACCAATTAAATGAAATCGAGGATGATATTTGATCTTCGTTCATTTTCAAGAAATAATCTGGTTCAAAGGGCTAAATATTACTAAATATCTTAGTATTCGTCGATGGTGACGTCATTCGCAACCAACTGAAAAATATTCCCGACCACATCAGGTAAATTCAGAACAGTTTTTGCTGCTTCAGAATCAACCTTTTTTATCTACGCAAAAATTCGATAAGATCTCGAGTTTTATCGCCACTTCAACACCTTCGTCGAACAACCAACATATGTCGCTTCGCCCCGGCTTAGCCTAGTATTCGATAAATGATAGGTACAGTGATAATTCCGGGACACTTTGCGTAAAATCCCGAGCCATTAGATCGCCGCGCGGGCACATCTACACGTTTTTACGACAAAACGACGAAACGACGGGGATCAATGTCGACCGGAATGCTCGTATAACGTTCGCGGAAAACGACATACATATATTTCACCTTGTGCCACGCATATCGCACGCACTAAGGCGGAAAGTGAACGGCTCTGTGTTAACCGGCCATTAAGCCGCGCTAGAAATTAAATCCGTGGCGTTTCGAAACACCAATTCCAATCGAAACACCAGTTGTAATATTCCGCGCTGTCGTCGAAGTTAATTCATTATCGCGAGTACCCACAATAAGCGAGCGCACGTGCGGTACCCTCCAGCCGCTCCATAAGTATAGATAATGCATCTCACTCCCAAACAAGCGTCGGATCTACTCGGTCGATTTTTAGCGCATCTTCTTCCCCTCGAAGAGCTTATTTAAAAGCGGAGCGTATTATCTACTCCCATGGCTACTCGGATATAATCAACGCTCCGCCTCGAACGCAGGTGCACCGAGGCGAGGCTGGATGCTGCAATTTTCAAAAAAAAAAAAAAAAAGCCGTGAACCGTAGAGATATGCTCCCGGTTTCCATATACCTACCGACCGCGCGGCAATGCTCTCGTATACATCTTACCCGAGGAAAAATCATCGCGTCGCGATGTCGAGCTGAAAAGAGACGCGAGAGGACAGATTTCGCATTCCACGGCTATCAATTCTCGCAATAATTGGCGGGTGCTGCATGCTCTTATTTTGCGGTAAACGAAGAGGACACGCGAGGAGCGTCGTTAAATGCGGATTATCGCGCGGGAGGATCACCGACGATGATGACGGCTGTTGATGGACGGTTGAGATATTTGCGTATACGCTACTGCGAGTCTTGTCTATTTTAATTATCATCGAGCGCTGCAGGCCGGCCCGATAAGCATTTACCCGTGGCAGAGAGCGAGAGAGCGAAAGAGAGAGAGAGAGGGGGGGGAGGGAGAGAGCCGTGCACGCAGCGCGCGGTTCGATGAACGCGTCGATAGCGGCGAAATGCGGGCGCGTATTCTCGCCACCGTATACGGGCGGGCGGCGCTATATACGCTATTCACCGTGCTATTCTGCCGAAGCTGCACACGCTGTGATGATGCGTAAAGTTTGACTCGCGCGCGCGGCGCGCACCGCACCACCGAAGGGCTATACAGGCTTGTAACGGCCGTAACGGCCACAACAGCGTCGAGGCTCGGTAACGCGTGACGGAACGACGACGGAGCGTATATGTATAGTTAACGACGCGCGCGGCCTATACAGTGAATATGGTGGCGGCAACGGCGTTGTAACGGCATCGAGGTTTAATCAGATTTCTAAATTAGGAGCTCGCGACGACAAGTTCGTTTCCGCCCGCCCTCGATTTCGCTCCCTCGTCGTCGCGTCGTCGCGCTCGCGATCATCGTCGACACTTCGGGACACGCGTCAGGAAAGATGTAAAAAAGCTGCATGCAGCGCGAGAATAAATAATGCGGATGGAATTGTTGCGCGGCGTATCGTACATTGCCGAGCTCCGTTCGCGCGACGGAGGGCTCTCTCCCAAAGGGGTGGAGTTCGAGCATGGCGAATTTTTTTTCCGCGTGTCTCACACGTAGATCTTCGCGCCGCGCCGCCGCGAGTCGCATTTAAAGTCACGCTTGGCAAGACGCCGCGCGGGTGTCGTGCAGGTGCGGCACGTGCGCGCGAACGAAAGAGAGAACACTTCCGCGACACGAATACTCGGTAATTTTATCGCGAGAACGAAGCGGGGGAGGGGGGGAGCGGACAGAAACGCGCGCTCTCCGCGGCGCGGCGCGGCGCTTACGCAACGTAATGGACGCGAAGAGAGGGGCCCTGTATCGACGGACGGCGTCGCTGCGAGCAAATGGGGCACGGAGGACGTCCTAAAACGCATTGGATGTATAGTAACGATCCCTCGCGAAAGCTCGTATTTAATAATTCTCGCGAAACGCCTGATTAAACACCGCCGACCCATCGCAGTCGCATCGATGGCGCGCGCGCGGACGTAGCCGCAGTGAAACGTAATATCAGATACGAAGATGGATGATGAGCCTGTGCCAGTAGTATTCATGCACGTTAATTTAGTCCTCACGCACGTTAATAACGCGGCCGTCGTTGCATATGTAAGATGAACATGACTGGACGACTGATCGATACACGCGAGAGCGATTCTGCATATATACATACATACTCGGGTGACGTTAGTTGCGTCATCGCATTTTTCCGATACGACGATTTCTTTCAAGTGCACGCGAGAAGATCGATTTTGCTGAAGCGTCTAAAAATTTTTGCTAGACACGGATCTGAAAATAATTTTGTTGAACCATTAAAATAATTAATGTGGGTGTATTATAAATAATTATGCAGGTAACTCAAGCGTGATGAGCAAAGCAGCAAAAAAATTTTGACGTTCTGGCGAACAACCTGGGTGTCCTTTATAATTATTTGGATGGTTCAACAAAATTATTTCCAGAGCTGTTTTTTAGCTACATTTTTAGATAGTCCAGCAAAATCGTTCTTTCGTGTACCGCTTGCGTTTAATTCTTTCAGTGCGGTATGCATTCGGATTGGAAGAATCTAACGGAAAAAAATCTGACTATATGTAAAAAGAAAGATATCGTTACTTAAGACCTCGATTTCCTTTCGTTAACTATCTCAAAAATGCTATAGAAATGCGGAAAGAACAATTTTGCTAAATCCAAATCTGAAAATAATTTTTGTTCAATAATCAAAATAATTTTGTGCGAAAGTCAAAATGATTGCTAGAATATCAAAACGTTTTATAGCAATGTTTATCAGTTTTAACATTCCAACAAATTATTTTGATGATTCAATAAAACATTATTTTTAGATCTATTTTTAGCAAAATTTTTAAACCTTTCAACAAAATCGTTCTTTCCGTGTAATTTATTACTTGTATCACATTCTTCTGTTAACGAAGCAAAATAATTAATGAATTCAACGACAAAGTATTTCCTTTTTGCATGGCATAGTTAGATTTCTTTTTCTTTTAAATTCTTTCCGGGATGTACACATATTGCGCAGAAAAGATTAAATATGAGAGGAGTGATACCTATGAGATGACACTAGTCGAAAATCATTTTTGAGATAATGATAGGAAATACCTTTCATTATTTCAAAAGTGCTAATTTTTTACTTTTATATCAATGAAGCGATTTGTCTTAATTGTTCGCAAATCAAGACAATAAAATATACGGATCAATATTCGAATAATTTTTTTCCAATATTTTTATAGTTACTTAGAATTAAGTTAAGAAATTAATTAAGTTAACGAGTATTCTCGACAAATGACAATTCTGACATGTGTATAATAACATTATTGTAATTTATCAAATTTATATTGAAGCGTGGATGGATTTCCAAATAACGATTTCTATAATAAAGCAAGCAAAATAAACAGCTTCAACCTCGGGGAAAAAAACCCGCGATAGAAATCAGTATTGACAATGTAAAGACATTATCGCCGACTCATCGGCGGAGTGCCAATCCATAATGCATAAAGTCGAGTCTTTCGCAACGGGAAACGGTTTCCGAGCATTATACGTCACGGCGTTGCCGCGCGTTTCCGCGAGTCGCGTCTTGCGAAAATACGCGGGCGTGTGAAATCTGACACGATTTTGCAAAATGCGCGAACACATTTTCGCCTGGGTGGCGCGGGCGAAAAAATTCGCAAAAATTCGGATTTGCGAGGAATTCACCGCTCCATTCACCGTCGTGAGCTTCAGGCGACCCGACTGCAGCTGATTCGGGAATATATACTTTATGCAGCGCAGGTTTTTCTCCCCTTTTTTCGATTCGATATCACACTCGGCGGAAGTGAGACGTCAGACGTGAGAGAGAGAAAGAGAGAGAGAGAGAGAGAGAGGGGGGGAGAGAGAGAGAACGAAGCGCATAGAAACGAAAGAGGGAATCAGATGAAGCGGATCGGGCGAAGCCGAATCGCGAAGGCGAGTCATTCCCTGGCGCGGATCCACGCGGATGCCAGAGGCCGATTGCCCGCCAGGCCTAGCTACGGCGTCGTCTCTCGCACTGCACTCGCTTCTCCTCTCGCGGAGAGCGGCGAAATCTAATTCCGGCTTAGCGTTAGCTTTGCTCCGCGTGCAACGAATATAGCGGTCGCCGTGACATAGTAAACTCTCCCTAGCGCGGCGGGTTATACTACCGCGACGGTCAATTCATCACGACGCGGCGGGGTGGCGGAAGGGAGGGAGGGGGAGGGGGAGAGGAGAAACGCGAGCGGCGGCGACTTAATTAAACTAAGAGCGCACGATTAATTAATTCGCCGCGTCTCACGCGTGGCGCACGGCGAAATGTACTACACGGCGGCGCTGAAGAAAAAAAAAAAATAATCGCCGAGCAATTCGCGCGAGGAGGGAAAGTTCTTGTCGTCCAGCGATAGGTATGTACGAAATATAAAACGCGCCTGATCGAATCCGCGGCGCCGCCGCCGCCGCCGCAACCGCCGCCGCCGCCGCCACCCGCGCCGCCGACAACGTGACCGTGGGTTGATAAAACCCCGTTCTCTCGTTTGTTCGCGCGGAAGGAGTTACCACGTGCGCGCGCGGTACCGAATACCGACCGAAGGGTTTAAAGCACCCGGGTGCAGCGAGCACGTGGTGGCACGTGGCGCATATGGTGACGCGTGAAAACGAGCGCACTGCGAGACTACTAAACTCGCGACTCGCGGGAAAATCGGCGACGAAACCGACTCGCGAGTTTTTCCGCCACGAAAACGCTCGAGACCGCGACGCGCGAGACTTATACATCGTTTTGTCGTTGTACGCGTCGCCACGTTGTTATCCCGTGGCGTTTGTCATCGCGGCAGGTGAAAGGATTAAATATCGGGAGGGATAGAAATTCGATAATTTTTCGGCAAGCGGGGACTAGGGGCAGAGGGGGAGGGAGGAGGAAAAATAAAATAGGAATTTTCGCGCTAATCGCATTACGCGCGTGCGAACGCGCGCGCGCGCGCGTAGATATACGATTCTTTTGAAAGCGCGCAAGAGAACCGTTTTTGTATTTTCATTTAATATTCCCCACAATGTGGCAAGGTTTTACATAAAATCGGCTGCGGTTGTGGAAATATCGAGAATGCCGATTCGGACGCGGGCCGTACGAGTCTTTAATCGAGCGCGCGATCGATAGAGAATTATATTTTATGCAGGACCGCAAAAACACGGGTGGAGAAGGCCGCGCGCGTAGTGAAACTTTCAGCGGAACTTTGCAGTTATTTTATACAGTACACTCACTTCCTCTTTTCGCGATCAGTTCCGTTTCTCTCTTTCCGTAGATTTTTTTAACTCGGTTTTTTTTTGTTACGTAAGGGTTAAACGCGCTGTACTGAAAGAGATTAACCCGTAAAGAACACCTCTCTTCTGAATGGTTTTGTTTAACACCAAATTTGAAAACAATTACGTTTTTTTTTTTTTTTTCAAAAATTTAACCTTTAAACCACTATATCGATCTCACAGACCGCTGATTGAAACGTTACTTGTCAATCATTTTCTTATTTGTCACCATTTAAATATATTCTATTTCTATTATACACCAGATTTTTTGTTAACTCTCATGCATTAAATTTTAAAACATAGATTTCTTTTTCCTCATCACAAATACTCAGAAAGCATACATTTTTATTATACATAACTTATAAAATTAGCGAGAGCATAATAGCGGTCTGTCAGACCGACATTGTGGTTAGTGTAATTTTTTGGGATGCGATGGTTTAAAGGTTAATATTACCAATCGATTGGTCAGGTCAATTTTACATTGAGAAACACATTTTGCTTTAATTTTGCTTTTTACTTTTCAGAAGATATAAAACTTTAAAAAAATTCGCTTGGTGCGTGCGAATTTGCACCCAGGTGTCCTTTACGGATTTAAACGCCGAGTTTTCTTTCGAGCGTCGCGATGTTTGCGATATTATCGAGGCTGAGAAACGGACGAATGAGCATCTACGTATAGAGCTATAAAATAGACACGACGAAATCCAAGAAGTCTGCAGAGTGCACCGATAGAGCCCGTTGAACCTACGAATTTAGCCTGAAAACGTTGCGGTTTTACGCCGGATGAAACATAAGTAGAGCCCGCGGACGGGCGTTATGAAAGCGCGCGCGCGCGCGCGGTCCGGCAAAAGGACGCCAACGGGCGTGTAAATGGACGCGCACCGCGGATATATGTATTGGATACTGTTGCGTGCGGTGTAATCGAATATTACTCATAAAATGCGAGGGGGGGAGGGGGGGCGCGCGCGCGCAGAAAGCCGAGCGCGCGTACGGCTTTCGTGTAAACATGGCTAAAAGCTCACCGGGCTCTCCACACATACACTGCGGTGCTGTGCGCCCGGGAGCCGTGCGTAACGCTCCGCGTAAACACACCTCGCTAATCGGGTAGGTAATATAGGTGTATGTACCTCGTGACGTAGGTACGCAGCTCCGATTTCCGTGGCACGCGCCTCGAGGGCTCGCCTCCTCTCCGTCCCGTCGTCAGCGGGTACGAGAAGTCGCACGCGCTCCTCGCGGCGAGCAAGAATTTCCGCTAACGATCGTTGCACTCCGCCGAAAATAATTAGCCGCCGCGTAGCACGTATAGTGCGTTGCAGTGCGTTTAATCGCCGCGAGACTGCCGCGCCACGGCTCGCGTTCGCTTTGAATTATTTAAAAAAAAAACCGATTGAGGAGAGACTTGTTGGTAAAAAAAAAATGCTGCGTAACGCGGCTGATACGATGGCTTAATGAACTGTCGTTTCCGTCAACCGAGATTAGTTTTTCTCTAATCTCAGTTCAACTTACTCCTGTCAACGTCTTTTCCTAATTCTTATGTCTATTTCTACCAATGTAGATTAACTTCAATCTCGGTTTTATTTACTTCTTATCTTTTTCTAATTCTTAAAACTAGAAAAACACACGAAGCAAGCTAAACCTGAATTAAAGTTAATCTAACGTTGGTAGAAACGGACATTAGAAGTCGAGAAAGATAAAGAGTAAGTTGAACCGAGATTAAAGTTAATCTACATTGGCGGAAACGGGCATTATAGCTGAGGAGTCCTAGCTTTTGCGGCCTCGGAGGCCGCGTATGTGTGTGGCAAGGACGTCTTTTTGCAAAAGAGCGAACGCATGGCGATATCAAATAGCCGACATTATACCGCAATGCCGAAGATCAAAGGACTCTGGCGTTGCTTGATTAATTTTCAACGCTCGATCTCTCGCTTATCTTTCTTTTTTTTTTTTTTCATCTCGCCAAAACTGCACGCGATCGCAGCGCACACGGGCAGCCGAGGTACGAGCTGCACACGTGTACTACTGTACGTACTCTTACAAAGACAAAGCTAGGAGAGGGATGGAGACAGAGAGAAAGAGAGAGAGAGAGAGAGAGATAAAAAGAATGAAGTGCATAATAAAGAAAAAAAGCCTCGTCCGTACCTTCTATCGAGCTATCGCTCTTTCTCTCTCTTCCGATAATCTCTCTCGCTCCACATGCAACTCCGCAAATCAATGCACACATTATCTTTCTCTCTCCCCCCCCCTC
>NW_012026826.1:261914-318621 GCF_000956235.1 Wasmannia auropunctata | reverse complement strand
CTCTCTCTCTCTCGTCTTCAACCCAATACAGCATTCCAACATACCGAGACTACACCCTTCCCTTACCCCGTCTATCAATACACTCGTACGCGCATTCACATTCAGCTGTCACTCTCACTTCCTTCCTCCTCCAAATCTCTCTTTCTCCCTTCCTCTCCTCCCCCCCTCCCGCCCGCGCGCTTTATCAGCAGAAGAAGCTATTATCATTTATCATCTAGCGTGTGTCGTCTTACCCGTTCATACTGCCGTCAGCTCCCAGCGTCGACGAGCCGGCGCGTTTCCCAGGTCGGCGGCGGCGACGGGCGCGAGGAGGTTAGGTCGGCCGCCAGCACGTCGGTCGGATGCCCGCACGTCGCTTAGGTCGCCCGCTCAGCACGGCTGCGTGTCAGGCCAGAGGCGGTCGGGTGTGTGAGAGAGGAGAGAGAGAGCGCGCCGCGAGAAAACAACAGGTTGCATGCACCACCGCCGTCCCCGCCGTCGTATGTACGCCGCGAGATATGTCGAGATACGACGTATGTATCGGAATCGAGAGACGACGAGAGAAAGAAGTCGGAGAGAAAAGCGCGTCGCGGAGACGAGCGGATCGGATCGGATCGACCGCGACCGACGACGGTGACGATAACGACGGGAATCCCCCTCGGGGACGACGCGACTCGACGCGACGCGACGACGCCTCGGCGCGAGGAGTAAAAACCGGGCGGACGACCGATGACGCGACGGGGGTGGGAGGGGAGGTGATGTGACGCGACGTGACGCGACGCGACGCGACGCGATACGATCGCCGACGATGTAGCGCGGCCGCCGTGCGGTGCAGGCGGTGCTCGTCGTCGCAGCACGCGGAGCTTCGTTTCGTTCCCTTCTCCCCCCCTTCTAGCGTTTCTTCCTTCCACCCTGCCGCGCTCCTCCTCAGTCAATGTCTTTCCTCTCTCTTACTTGCGCTCTCTCTCTCTCTCTCTTCCGCTCCCTGCCGTCGACCCGCGCCGCGCGTGGTGGCGACGGGCGCGAGAACGGAGCGGACGGCCGACGTGTGACAGACACCGCACTCGCGACAACTCGTTTACTCCTTGGCTTCGGCCGGTTACCGCGACGCAGAACACGACGAATTCGGATACCGTTCGCGTAATCGCGCGTGGATGCCCGCTTCGAGGATGCACGCTCGCGACACCGCCGGCACACGCCCGGGGACGCGCGAGGGGGAGGTCTACTTACTACCGTCGTGACAACGCGCCGCGACGCGCAAACCGCGGAGCCGAGAGGAGAGCGGACACGCGCTGGCTGGCCGCTTCTCGGCGCTGCGCCGCCGGCCGCGGAGGAGAGGAGGTGCATCGTCGCGCCCGACGGCGCGCCGCTTTCGCGCGGCGTGCCGCCATCTCGCGGCGGCGCGGCCGTGGCTCTCGCGTGCGCGACACGGCAGAATTAAAATGTTGACGAAAATCGAACGGAGGACGTGGACTCTCCGCGAATCGTTTCTCTCACAATCTCACATTGCATAATCGTTGACTTGTTACATTTGCACGAATTTATTTCATTTGCGTAAGTTTACAGTGCAGAAATCCACTTTATCTGCAACTGATAAACTCTTACATACATATATGTATGTATAAATACATATATGTATACATACATATACAGAAATTTTTTTGTTCAATAAATTGATAAATGATAAGATCATTAATGTTTCTCGTTGAGATCTCAACGAGATACTTAAAGATTAATATGATTCTGACTGAAGTTTCTTAATTAAGTGAGTTCATACGCGATAATTGAAGTATTGATTGACTGCTGATAAGATCGTAATGCTTAATGGATGCGGGTAAGAAAAGATTTACACGAAATATTTAGAACATTCCTTATGCCCGTATCAAATTAAAGATTGAGATTGAGATTGGATTGGAATTGACCTAATCAAAGCGAAATTTACTAAATTTGTGATTGATTTTCTTTCTTAAAATTGATTAAATTCCAATCTAAATTTCAAGCTCAGTTAGTCTAATACGGACATTACATTACAAAAATCTAATTTAATACTGGCGATTTAATATTAAGAGGTAGTGATTATATAATTACTTATTTTGAGTATTAAAATTAAAAGCACTATTGTATTCAGAAGTAATTATAATATTCTGTATTAAATTTTTTTTAAAAATGATATATTATAATTATAAGATAATCATGTATATATAAATACTATTTGATAAAGCTGATATAATAAGAAGTAAATGGAAAATTACATCGAAAAAAGCTTTTTAAAAGTTTAAAGTATCATTATTAGTCGTGAAGATAAAGAAATGACAATTTTAAGTATAGAAAAATTTACTATGCTGTTTATTAAATCAGATATAAACTCACCATTGGTGATTCGAAAGTGTTCTATTGATAAGATGAAAATGAAACTCAAGAAATAGGCACCGTATGCTAACGCCACCTTGAAAAATATTGCGGACAGAAAAAGAAAGCGCTATCTCAATAATGCTTTTTTTAATATTATTTATTTAATTATATTAAATTAAAAAAATATTTCAAATATTTAACAAACTTTGTCTACTGGTTGGGATAAGTCAAATCTATTTATCGGATAGAATCTTCACACAAAAATTTAATACTGAAAAAGCCAAATAATTGCTTATTTCGAGTATTGTTTGTTAATACTTTTAATACTTAAAATAAATAATTATTGGGTCCTTCCAGTATTAAGGGGTCATGCCACCTTTGAGGCCCTAAAATGATACTTAAGTTTGAAATTTTTTTCTGGGTAAACAGATAATTTTATTAAAAAATTACTTTAAGAATATTGTTGTACATATATAATAAAGTAAAAAAAATATTTTTTTATTTTTTTAATGTTCAAAATGGTAGCACACTGGCCTACTTGCCGAATGCCTTTTTTCTAAATCTTGAAATTGGTGTACAAGATTGCACATAGTTTGACCTTGAACAAAATACAAAGAATATTCATTGTCTACATATTAGAAACTATGGAAGTACGTAGGGATTTTTCTAAATATTGAGTTTTCTCGAATTGGCAACTATTTTACGAAAAATGTGTATTTTTCTCAACTATACATATCTTTTTTAAAATAGCTGCTATTTCGAGAAAAATCAATATTTAGAAAAATCCCTACGTACTTCCATAGTTTTTAATATACAGATAATTAAAATTCTTTGTGTTTTGTTTAAGGTCAAACCGTGTGCTTGGAATCCTGTACACCGATAGAAAAAAAAAGGGATTTCGCAAGTATAGGCCAGTGCGCCGCCATTTTGGACATAAGAAAAATAAAAAAATAAATTTTTAGTTTCTTATATATATGTACAATAATGTCCTCTAAGCAGATTTTAAATAAAGTTACCCATTTATCCACAAAAAAATCCCAAACTCTGGGTTTCGGTCTAAAACGTCAATGGTGGCCATGACCACTTAAATTTCTGTAAGGGAATTCATTGATCAAATTTAATATCTAAGACTCATCGCACAGAGTCAGTCGATCGCGATCCTTCATGTCGATCAGCACTTTACCGCTCGGCACCGTCGCGTAATAATTGAACGCGTCGTTGACGCGATGCAGACCGAAGATCGCTGAGACCCGAGGACGGATCGCGCACTCCGATTTGTAGTCCAGCACATGCTGCATGGTCTCTCTGCAGGTAAACATCGATATTTCGATCAATTGTACAAGCGACCATCCTTGTTCGCAAAAAAAAAAAAGAAAATGTCAACCTGTACACCAATGTGTCGGCAACTTTATAATGCTCCGCGTTGACCGCGAACACCGTGCAGTTTATCGGCATGGAGGAAAAGTCGAGAAATCGTTTGTTTCGCGCATCACCGAGGACAGCGACCAGACCGTCGTACTCCAAGCTGAAAAAGAAGATGCATGCGCTGCGTATCATAATCCGGGGAATGTTGTAAAACCCGTATTAGCGACTAAAACTGGTGGTACATAAAAAAAGAAAAAAACGCAAGCAGGATGTAAGCAGCAAGCGAATCGGCATAATCACAGCAGAGTAAAAGGCATTAACGTAAGTGGTAGCAAATAAAAAAAAATCTAGATTTGCTTACTGCTTATGTTTTCTCATTGCTTACGCTTTCTAATGTCTCATTATAGACTAAACATTGAAGATTAACGCATTAACTGCCGTGACGGTTATCTGACCGACGCCGCGACGCCTAACTTTTCTGCGGTGTTCTGGTCGCTGATAACCGATACTAGACAGAGAGTCACACAGAGTATCCAAAAATGAGACTTAAAATGTCTAAAAAAAACGTCGTTTAAACATCATATCATTTAAGACGTCTTAAGAGGGGTTTCACATTTGCCGGCCGTAAAATTAGCTCTTGTTTCATGAATTTTTTTTAAGGAAATTTATTATATACAGTAAAACGCGGGTTTTTGCATAAACTTACATATTATTTGAACAGCAAAAAAGATATTTTTTATATTTATTTAAAAATGTATTTTAATGTCTCCAAGTGGCGATTGAGTGTGGCATGTTTTTCGAGCTGACGGAAGTAATTACGAAAAAACGAATTAAGATATCGACTTGATTCTTTTTTCCTCTTGATCCTAATACTTTTTCACGCATGGCATGAACTAAAATAATGTCAATTGCCTGAAATTTGTGAAAATGGTAGCATTTGAAAAAAAAATTATTTCTTTGCCCTAAAAATTTTTAAAATTTTAATAACAAATTGAATGTTTGTTGTAAAATAATGATTTTAGTTCACGGCATGCGTTAAAGTATTAGGATCAAGAGGAAAAAAGAATCAAGTCGATATCTTAATTCGTTTTTTCGTAATTACTTCCGTCAGCCTAAAAAACATGCCACACTCAATCGCCACTTGGGGACATTAAAATACATTTTTATATAAATAAAAAATATTTCTTTTGCTGATCAAATAATATATAAGTTTATGCAAAAATCCGCGTTTTACTGTATGTAATAGATTTTCTTAAAAAAATTCAATGAAACAAGGGCTAATTTTACGGCCAGCAAAGGTGAAATCCCCATTAAAAACGTCATATGATCCATTTTTGAATGCGTGCTTTGTTGTGTGCTGTCTGAAATGTTGCTAAAAATGTTTAGAACATTTGTAAAAAATAAATGCCTTAAAATAAAATAAAATAAAATTTAATATAGTTCTTAAAAATTACAAAGTAATCTGGGCTCTTGATAAATTCAAAGTATAAGTGAAATGAACTTACAATTAGTGCGAGTATAGCCGCAGTAATTAGTGTGCAAATATGAAAATAGAATTTAATATAAATTATGAGTGACAAAAATAAATAACAATGTAAAATAAAAGATGGTCAATTTAACTACTTATGAAGATATAATCTTAATCACTCTTATTATAAGACATATAAAAATTGATTAGGAAAATAATGTTAAACATTACAAGTTGGAGATTAGAATTTAATCAGGCAGGACCTTAATCTTAATACGTTGAATACCGTGCCAGTTACCAGGTGACTGCTCTTAAATCTAATAAAAATCTAATAGAAATACATAAAACTCGTAAAAAATAATATTTGCAATTCTGTAAATAATCAATATTTTAGTCATATAATAAAGACTAAAGTAATAAACGTACTGTAACACATAAAATAATTCTGCATAATTCAATTATATTATATGCATAATATTTTATCAAGCTGCGGATCTAAATAGTGTAAATTTCACTCCAACGTAGATGCGCGCAGGACATCGCATTCAAGAGCGAATTGAATTCAATATATTAATCAAAGAGTTAAAATTAAGATTATTTAATTGATCGGATTCTAATCTTCAATTCGCAGTCCTCGAGTTCTCATGCATAATATGGATTTTTGTGCTACCGATTCAAAAATAGCCGAAAATTGCAACTTGCAACAATCCGGGATGCGCATGTTTTTTTTAAAGCAAATGTTAACTCGATTATTTCTGCATAACGTTGCATAACGCTACGTAAGAAGAGAACTGAAGAATGAACTGAATTCAGGGTTGGGAAGTAACTTGTTACTTGTAACAAAGTTACAGTTACAGTTATTTTTTTTAATAACTGTATCTTGTGTTAACTTTGTTACTTTCTTTCTATGTGTAACTGTAACTTAACTTAGATTTTTTAAGTAACTAGTAACTAATTTAATAATTACTTTTACAGTTAATTTATATATGTTAAATCATCACTTTCATGGATCAAATTTATGCAACACTTTCGCTTAATCATCTAATCGTAATGTTGATTGTATAAATTATGCGAAATATTTAAATGCTCATATTTAAATACGCGGATTAGTTTTCTTTTTTAAATAATATTATATAATATGTAAATGTAAACCAGTCTTTTTTTTATAATAATGTTCTATTAAAAGTAACTGAAAAGTAACGATTCGTTACTTTTTGAGTAACTGTAACATGTTACTTTTCAGAGTCGGTAACTTATTGTAACGGTAAATAGTTACTTTTTGAAAAACATAAACTGTAACTGTAACTAATTACTTTTACAAAGTAATTTTCCCAACCCTGGAACTGATTTAACTGAAATACTTCGATTGATTCTTTTATTCCTTACCCATTATGCAGCGTTATTCAGAAATCTCCTGCCCTTAACGTTTGGCAATCTACTTTCCACTAATCGAACTTCCGTTTCATTTGCGACTTATTCGCGTGTCCACCTCCGACTATCGATAAGAAAAAAAAGAAATCTCGTATTTACTCCAAATCCAAGTGTATAAATCTGTAGTCACTTTTTACGCATTTAAACGCGTGTTATATTTTCACACATTTTATCTGTTTTACACAGTTAAATACATATTTTTTACACGCTTAATTTTACAATAATATGTGTAAGCATGTAAAAAATATGCATTTAACTGTGTAAAACACAGATAAAATGTGTAAAAATATAACACGCGTTTAAATGCGTAAAAGGTGACTATACAGATTTACACACTTGGATTTGGAGTGTTCTAGCCTCGTAACGTAACAGCGGGTGATTTCACCATTTGACAGCGTTCCGAAAGCACGGTTCGCCTTCGGTCTCGATCAACAGACGCACTTCTTTCTTCCCGTTGATTTTCTTCAACTTGTACGGCAGGCAACAATCATTCCTGCATATCACCGCCGCGCCGAGATCCGCGCACAACTCGGCCCGTCTCGCATCGTCACATAGAGCTATCGGCTGTAAAGAAAGAAATACAAAATTCTGTTTCCTTTGGATAATCATCTATGAAGTAATAGAAGATCAAAAAGTAATTGAAACAAATCTATATATCGAAATCTTTATACATAGATGATGTATGATATTTTCGTACAAGAGTTTGATCTCATCTACTGCGTTAATGAAAACTAGAGGTGTGCGAATAGTTCGAATTCGAATCGAATCGAATCGAATCACAGTGGATTCGATTCGAGTTTGTTTTCAAATCTGTAAGATTCGAAATCGAATAGTTCGAGAATTTCGAATCAACAATGTTTCGATATCGAATCGATCGCCTATTTTATTTGCTTTATTTATATCTCCCGCGCGATCAATTATTCTTATCTAATAAATATTCTTCTTGTAGATTAATGTAGAAAATATTCGAAAGCATTCAAACCATTCGTTTATACACATATTGTTAATTACATATTTTCTAGTTCAAAATCATAAGATCACGATCCTTTGCAATGAAATGTAAATCGAAGACAGGTCTTCAGTTTGTTTAAATCATTGCGTAAAATAATATGATTCATAAATTTTGATACTTATTAACGTTTATAATTAACATGTAATGTAAATCTGTGAAAATTTGATTCAGATTCGAGATTCGTATTCGAATTAAAAAGATTCGATTCGATTTCGAACATGTTATCAAAAATTCGATTCGATTCGATTCGACCATGCAAATGCTGATTCGCACACCTCTAATCAAAACAGATATAAGTGCGACATAAGGAAAACATGCAATTCTTCTTTTCATTATTTATTTATCGTAATAAAAGTAACGAGACTGAGATGAGTATATACCTTCGCTCCGAAGACTCGGGTGGCGAGATCGATGGCGGCGAGAGCGGAACGCGAGTGTCTCGCGTTAACGAGGAGGCATTCGTTTCTCTGAACGCGTGCTCGACGGCCGATCGCCAGCAACGCCGAGAAGTAATTGTCCGTGACGGCCGCTGCGTTTTTCAATGACACCCGTCGCATTAATCTGAACACGTCCTAACATTTACCCGCCTCGATTATTCTCTTCCGCGGGGCCGACCCCGGCGGAATGCGGCGCGGCACGAAGAAAGTCGTTAATGCGTGCGTGCGTATGCGCAAACCGACGGCGTTGGTGCATTTACAAATTACCGCGGTCTCGCGGAGCGTATCCGCGAAGCGGATTGATCGAAGCGTATGCGAATCGAGACTCTCCTCTCTTCAGGATAAAAAAAATGCAAGATTAGAAAAGGCTAAACGCGGTCTAAAGCGAATCTTGATGCTTGGCAATAATAATGGTAATATTTTTGTGTGAATCTTACACAGCCGCAATCCTGCAGTTTATAATGTAATATCATCAATTAAATTGATAAGCAATTTAATAATTTTATGACCTGCAGCAAATATGTGGCGCGCAATATGTCTGAACTAGAAATCGTAAGATTCACACAAAAATATTATTATACCAATTAGCACCAAGAACCGTATTTGACCTTCTCTATAATCTTGTTTGAATTTTCGCGATTTCGATTAGGTTTTCATATATATACATATATAAAAAAATGCCCTACTCTGTAATGAGCCAGGCAGCTTTCGGCCAGGCCGCCGCAGGCGGGATAGTTGTGCACGACGACTTCCTCATCCATCTGGTAACCTGTCCGCTCGTGTGCCAGTCTGCCCATTTCCAGGATCGTGCCCGACACCTCGAAGCCGAGGACCGTGCTGGAATACCTCGGGATACTGCGGTGCTCGCCGCGCCAGAGGAGCACGTCGCTTCCGGTGAGTCCGCAGTAGCGCACGTTCACGCGTACCTTTCGACGAACACCTCTCTCGCTAATTTCGCGCGGAAGAAAGGGCGGCGACGAGAGGCCGATCTCAGTGACCGGAGAACGAACGGCGCGCATCGAGCGAGCGAGCGAGCGAGCGAGCGGAGAAAGTGTCTATCGCTCGCTGAATTTCAGCCCGACGACTTTTAACCTTCGTGCTCGGATCGCGGATCGATCCTTTAAGTGAAAGCGAGATTTTTCAAGGCGAAGCCTGTACGAGAGTATCTGCCGCGCGTGACGCCTTATGAAATTCTATCGCGCGATTAGGCCGCGATGGCGCGACACTATGCGACGCGTAGCGTGGCGGCGTTCAAATTTATCGAGAGACCAGCGTTTACTTTGCCTAGGACGACTGGCAAGAATACGTACTGTCTTAATATGTACTTACGCGGTGGAAATTGCAAAACCGCGCGGAGAGCAGGAAGTAGCGATTAATCCGCGATGCGGAAGGAAGCTATAGATTTGAATTAAACGCGAAAACGTTGAGTTTCTTTGAGAAATTACTTTTGCGAAGTTAAGATGGCTAAAGAGGCGTCTACAGTGAGACTTAAGATTTAAGAAAATTGACCAATTATAGTCGATTATTCATCTTACGTGGGAATAATCGATTGTGATTGGTCAATTTTCTTAAATCTTAAGTCTGTCATTGTAGACGCCGCTTAATAGACAGACCACCAGTGGAAGAACGTTATTTTATTATTTATTTTCTTAAGAAACCTGTGTTGGCTGAATCGTCTTTTCAGGAATACATTCCAATTTCAGATTACGCGGACCGTGGAGTACCGCAGCCTGCATTTTCCTTTCGGTTTGCGCGCGGTGTATTGGCTCGATCGCCTTCCGAATTCTTTCCAAATACGCAGCCAATCCATCGGACTTGCTGTGTCGCATAAATATCTTGGAACTTTTCTCGGCAACAGCTCGCGGCTCGGCGAGCAACTTCATAATTTATAACCTGTTACCCGTGTCTAGCGACGTCTAGACAGTTTCCTGCAAATTCCCCCTTTCGAGCTGCTCGAAAAAAGACGATCGCGCAGCCAATCGATCATATTTACGTTTTCTCTCGACGCGTGATCATCTACCTCGTAAAAACTCGAGACAAGATTTCTAATCTAATGATCATTGCTCCGCTAATAATATCGCAAAATATCGCCGCCATTATAAGAAAAATTCGGGAATCAAAATATATTTCCGTAAACAAAATTTATGACAGCTAGCGCGTGAAAGTTTATTAGAGTTTCTATTTCGTTAACCCTTAATACATACGATTTTCCTTTACGACACACGATCTGGTCTCAGTTAATTTTTGTTACTTTTACATAAAAAGAAGAGAAAAAAAAGAAAAAGGAAGTAAAAATTATTAAGACAAAAATTAAATGAGAATTTTTACACACACTTTAACATCTTTAGAAAATATTTATATTAAATATTGGTATTAAACAAAAATTGTATATATAAATGTATTATAACTAATTACAACTCACACGAATGATCGAATCGTGTGTACTAATAGTTAGGGAACTCAGTCCTGTAAAATCTAATTTTAACACTTTTGCGGTCTATTGACGGCACAGAGCCGTTACGCATTCGGTATCATCGAACGGCATACAACTGTCGCGGTGTAAGAATATTAATCTTATCGACATATACACGTACATACAGTCGTGGACAGGTCGGTTGCGACATTTTTTTATATATGTTTCAAATCGCACTAATATTATGCAAACCACGATTGGTGTTATACTGTCTCTAGACTAAAGATAGTATATTGTGGTTCGCATTTGTAAAATATATTACACGGAAAGAACGATTTTATTGAAAGGTCTAAAAATTTTGCTAAAAACAGATATGAAAATAATTTTTTATTGAATCATCAAAATAATTTGTTCGAATGTTAAAACTGATAAGCATTGTTATTGCTATAAAACGTTTTGATGTTCTAGCAATTATTTTGACTTTCGTACAAAATTATTTTGATCATTAAACAACCATTATTTTCAGATCTGGATTCAGCAAAATTGTTCTTTCCATGTAGTTACCTGTAAAATATATATTACATATATTGAATATATATTAGAAACCTATAAAAAAAAGTGTCCGCAACCGATCTGTCCACTGACTGTATCTCATCTCTATTATTGCATGCATGGTGTTGTGAAATATAAGCGAAATATATTGCTTGGCAACGCTAAAACAAATACATACGAACATGATTAAGCGGTACTGCAGTATGTACCGTTTAATAACGTACATAAATACAGTATTAAACGGTAATATAAACAGCACAATTCAGTGGCTTTCAAGTGGGCTTTCAGTGGGATATATCTAGAATATTACTTGGAAACATATCATATAAAAGAGAAAAACACATTTAAATAATATTTAAAATAAAGCCAGCAATCAATTTTATTTGATAGAAATCTTAAAAAGTGGTATTTATCCATTGACATATAAGATATATATATCTTATATGTCTATGTATTTATCATCTTAAAGATTCAATATACCTATAACATTCTTAGTTATAAAAAAACTGCTACTTTCAATTATCTAATTATCCATTTCTACTAATGTAGATTAACTTTACTCTCGATTTAACTTACTTTGTATTTTTTTCTAGTTCTAAGAATTAGAAAAAGATGAAATAAATTATAAATCGAGATTGAAGTTAATATACATTAGTAAAAATGAACATACGTGAAAAAAAGGCAAATGTGAAAGTTAAAATTTATTTCATTCATTGATAGGGAAAAGTGCGAACTGTGTACAAAAAAAAAAACTTTATCAAAAACTTAAAGTCCTTTAATAGTTTAATAGATGCTTTTATATTAGATTGCAATAAAAAATGTGCGGTTTAGTTCGTATCACAATCATAATTTGGTTCAGTCAGATGATGCTGTACAATTGAATACAAATTGTGAATCGCGAAGTGTATACTAAAAATACGTCAATCTTCAGTTTTTCTATAATTTGCGATAGCCTATATACCTTTCTGTGATCTTGGTTCCCAATTCGCGGTGGTTTGCGGCATTCAGTTTCTCTCGTACAAAAACCTGGTTTACCTATCATCTCCGTACACCTCTCGGTACCGTCCAAGGTAAACGGGCTCTCTCACGGCAGGCAGGCGAGCCCTCGCCTCGGCCTCGCTATAGGGCTGACTCTAGCACGCGTTCGACCTTCTGCCCGCTCCTAAGATCCCCATAAGGTTGTTTATCTATTCGCTGCTTTTGGCATTTACCTCTCGCGTCTGTCCCAAGCTAGACCCGCCGTTCGTGGGACACGCACGGGCCTAATGACCGCACGGCCGTCGAGCCGCGCGCGACGCTCGTCATAACTCACGCCTACTCGCTTCCTGTTCCCTGTGTCGCGCCACCGTTTTACCGTCCATCTTACCCTCGCCGAGATGCTCTCCTGTTCATGTGAGGCCTAGACGGTCGAATAAATCGAAGGTGGGAGTGGCTGACCGTGTTGGCCCGCTGCGCTCGCCATCGTCCCCTTTCCGCGTCCTCGTCCTCGTCTTATATACCCCTAATCGCCAGAAGAGCGAATCTCACTCTTATAAAAATTTAACTCGCGCATAACGGCATCCGCGACCTACGTACAGCGCCTGCACGCGGTGAAATTACACGCTATATACGTATAATCCTAATCGGTACCCGTGCACACGCGAGAAGGTGCACAGGATATGTGAACCGTCTCGCGCGGAAAACGCGGTGAAAGCCGTATATACGTATACCTATCGCCGAGCTGAAAGGAGAGACGGAGTCTCTCTCTCTCTCGCGGGAAACGAAAGCGGAGGAGACGCCGCTGCGCTTTTTATAGTATCCTTGGAGGCCAGGACGAAATTTGCTCGAACTGTAACTAATTCAGCGCGCCCGGACCTCGCGCGCCGGGCGAGTTTAACGCTCGGTTCCCCGCGCGCGCGAGGCTGAAATGAACGCGCGACGTCGCTCATGATATCCTGATGGGGTGCAGTCTGAGTTTGGTATCAAATGGCTGCCGACGAGTTCACGAGAAGCAAAACGAGCGATCCCGCATCGTCATCTTGCCGTCATCCGCCGCGCCGGAGCGAGAACGGCGATGGCACCGTGGGGGCATTCATATTGGCGGATGCATGGGCGGACGCGTCCGCTCGAATGTGACGCGTGTATACCGCCGCGATATCAATGCCGGCAGGCACATTTACCATACAGACCGACATGGAATCTTTAGATGAACTTTTCACACCACGAATACTATCCATACGAATACTATCCTATACTGCTCATTCAATTTTTGCTTTAAAAAAACTAAATTTTATCATGTAACATATTATATGTATCTCTTAAACAAATCAAATCGCGATTTTAAATTCTGTTGCAGCAAAGTTCCTTTGAGATTATTGAATGCGGTTTTCGAGAAGAGTAGTCCATTAAAAACAAACATCTTGAAGAAAAATTGAATGATTTGCTGCAGCAGATCCACAACATAGCCCAATAAAATGTGACAATGGTAGAAATTGAATGTATTTTTCCATTTTTAACTTTAGAGTTCATTTTCTGTCTTTTTTTTTAACGAAAAATGCGGGTTACATTGTTGCAATCCATTGTTGCAGCCACTTTGTTGCGCAGCAAGCCTTTCAATTGACTTTAGATTTGTCTAAACCCATTGTTGCAGCGAGCTTTTCGTTTGACTTTAGATTGTTTAAAGCACCGTATCCGAGAAAAAAATTCGGAGCAAAAATAATTAATCACATTGCAACAATTTGGCCAATGCGATTGACCAATTGCTTCTTCGGCAGAAATCTCGCATTTCTAGGACCATTTCTAGCATTGTGGAATTTAAAAACACAGAGTTTAAAAAATCTGTCATTAAAACACGCCATAATCGAGACGCTGACGTTTCTTCAGCACCCAACTTTATTTACAACTTTATTTACAGACACGGATATTGCTTCAGAAAATTAATAATAATAATAGTAATAATAATATTTTATAGTAACTGTACTACATAGAAAAATAGAGAGATGCAAGCAAAAGTATAAGATAAAGCGTAAAGAAAGTAATAAGTACACGCAAAGGATGAAACATCAACAAATTGCTGCTATCAAAGTCTACTCAAAACGAAAAGAATATAACGCATAGTGTATGATTGATGAGAGTGTAATTTAATATATATAATATGATTAATATGATTCGGTATTGACACACGGAAAGAACGATTTTGTTAAAAGGTCTAAAAATTTTGCTAAAAACAGATCTGAAAATAATTTGTTGTTAAATCATCAAAATAATTGGTTGAAATGTTAAAACTGATAGCAAGTATTGCTATAAAACGTTTTAATATTCTAGCAATCATTTTGACTTTCGCACAAAATTATTTTGATTATTGAACAAAAATTATTTTCAGATCTGGATTCAGCAAAATTGTTCTTTCCATGCACGATAATACAATGTGAAAAACTTAATATATATAATATTATAACAAATCAAAACGCAGATGACGAAAAAACAATTAGTCGTATACGAGAAATTCTATCATTCGAGTCGAGAGCGCCTCCGTTATCTCTCACCTGCGCTCGGCCCGCGCGAGCAGTCACTGCCATTCTGGGTATGCCATAAGCCTATAAGTGAGGGGGACCCATGGACGCCGTCTTCGCGCGTTTCGATCTGGCTGCCTCCATCTTCTCGTGCACTCCTGATCGGCCGGCAGTCCCACTTTCTTTCAAAGCCGCTGAAGCGGCAAATCTTTTTACCCTCCGGGGGATTAACAAAGGGCGGCCGATTAGGCACTCATGAGCGATCCTGAGGCCTGATGTGATCCCGATCTTTCTGGAACCGTCTTCAGGGACGAGTCCCGCAACCTTCGGGCACGCCGCGCCGCGCTGCGCTGGCAGGAACGCGCGCCGAGGCGCGCGGGTGCGGCGCGTGGGTCGATAATAGATAATTAAAGCTCGCGGCTTCGCGTGCGCGTGCTTTATTCGTTCGCGCGAGGTGCCGAGTCTTTCCCACTTTAATATGCACTTACATTTCGACGCGATCGGACCACGTTGCGCGGCAACTTTTGCGTGAAGCGTTGGGGAAACAAATAGAAAACTGCTGAATTTATTTGCTAAACTAAAGTTTATATATATGAAGAGAGGAAAAAATAGGAAAAAAAAACGATTGAAAGAACATCAGTCTGTTTGCAGCTTCTTCAAGAAAGACGGCACTTAAAAAAATTCTTTCGTTGCGTGCGCTGAAGTCAATATAAATCCAGAGAAGATGGAAATTGAAATTATCAATGCCAATTGTTGCGCGTACGTTGCGAGGATCGCTTATACGTTGTGCTCGTAAACGGCAAATGTATAGATTAACGTTATTCTCGGAAGTAAAGCGCGATGGAAGAGCGCTTTGTCGTTTCGTGACTTTGTTATCCTCGAGATATACAACTCGCCGCGCGTCTCGGAGGTGTGGCTCCTGAGGGATGAGTCCACTTTGCATAGTCCTATGCTCCCCTGATCGCAGGTGTTTCGTATTACACGTGGCCGTAATCCCAGGAACACCCTGGACGACGTCGACGCCGCGCCGGGGGCATCGGAGCGTCGCGCCGGCCGCGGCGGCGGTTCCGGCGCGCGCGGCCCGCCGCGAGACCCGTGGGAATATCCCCTCGTTCATAATTGGCGCCCGGACGTACGCGTAAAATTAGCATATTAATAAGAAAGACGGCGACAGCGGCCAGGATAGTAGGATGAAACCGCAGGAGAACCCGCGCAGCGCCGCGCGCCGTGCGGTTCCTGCGGCCGACGCGCCGACGACGACCCCCCCCTGAGGATCCTTCGAGCCTCCTCGGGCGCTCTGCATCCCTGATGGCCGAGTCTCCGCATTTAGAACTCAATGGAGCGAAACTAATTGCCGTCATTATGACGCCATTCCGTGGATCCCGTGCTCCTGGCGAGCACGAAACGACCGCGATGAGCCCGGCGAATCCGCGCGTCGATGCACGCGTGTATTATACGCACACATTACACGCGCGTACACACGTACACGTGCGCGCGCGCACGCACACGGCGCAATGCGCATAACTCCGTATCTCCCCGTTGAAACTCGCGCTTCCGTTTCGGGATCTTCGCCCGACGTCTCTCTCGACGGCGTCTTCGTGTTCAACCGTCCCTTTTTCGAGTTATATATACATTTTTTAACATTTTACACGAAGCTTTTTTCTTCAAACGAATAACAAAAATCGCGAAACTTTTAGCAAGACGAGGAAATTCCGTACGCGCGGATTATAACCGCACAGCACAACAACACGCGTCCCGCGGCGTTTGTTAAACGCGCGTTAATTTGTCGATGAAGCGCCGAGCGCCGGGATATCCGCCCCCGCCCCCCCCCCCCGTGTGTAAAACGTGACAAAACGTGATTTCGGAGAAATGTAAAAGCCGGCCTTTTCCACCGGCGAACTCCGCGATGATGATGGTCTCCTGTTAGCACGGATATCACTTTTCATTTTTTTCATATCTCATCATCGGGTTTCTGTGGTTTGAGGCGGAACGGAGTGTGGACAGAATGGAATGGCCCTTTTTGTTGTTGCCTTACGTGGACCCTCTACGTCCGCACGGATCTTATTTCTTTTACCTGACGACGAAGGTGAACGGAGGACCGTCACGCGTGACGCCGGATGCGTCGCGTGCGTTGTGATACAAAGATGAAAAAGCGCGTCTATATATGTCGTATGTATACATTATATATATATATTTTTTTTTTTACTACACACACACACATGTCATACATTTTACATGCAGAAAGAAAATCGAGTTATAATTTATTCAGTGATAATCTCTAATGTATAACTTTTACGATTTTTTACTTTCACGGGAACGCGAAGTAACGCCTGAGTGTGAAAATCATATTGTAAGTACAAGACTCAATTTTGCAACAGACACGACGCCACACGTATGGGGAATTTAACGGACTCCTCCACCGCCGGAGCACGCCGTGGAAGCGAGCGCATTACCCTTCCGCGAAGGGCTGCGATCCTGGTCCGTCGTGTATCGCGATTCGCTCTCCAGCTTCCATTTACGATTGGTCCTTTCGCTTGCGTAACACACAGCTTTCTCGCCGCGACGGCGCCGCGCCGTTTCCCTCCTCTCTCTTTCTCTCTCTCTCTCTCTCTCTCTCTCTTGCGATTCTCTATATGCTTCGAGCCGAGATACGTTCCTGGTGCGAGATGTATCGCGATAACCTGAGCCCGTCCTTCGCGTTTAGTACCTTCCGGTCCCGCGGGAATTTTTGGACGACACCCACCACGGCGGGAGGGAATTGAGGGATGGTGGGAGAGAGGGAGGAGGGGGGGGGGAGTCAACGGACGTTTCAGTTCCTCGCGGTAATGCGATCCTGTCTCCCCGTGTTTCGCGAAAACGTCGACGGCATCGCGCTCGAGGAGAAAGAGCCCGCGTGTAACGGATGCGAGGAAATTAGTTTAGATGCGATTCCCGCGATGTCCGATATAAACATTATGTAAATTACACGGGAGCGGAAGTCCCCGCGCGAGATCGATCACCGCGTCGATGAAAAGGCGCGCCCAAGGACCGCGGCCGCGGCACGGTGCGGCGGCGGGACGAGAGAGTCCGGCCCGTCGAGATCCCGCGACTCCCGCGAGGAGCGAGGGAGGCGGGGAGGGAGGGAGACCGCGAATTATGACGGGAGAAAAGCGCATCGATGCCATATTACATGCGCAGTGTAAACAACTCCGTTACATCGGCATAGCAGGAGAATAAACGGACCGAGGAGGTGACAGGGCGGGAAATCGCGAACCAGAGACACATATTATCGCGAGAAGCAAGAAGGTAGCGTTGTTGTATCACATTGTCACCAGTTTATCACAATCGCGCGGCCGCGATTTTCTCGTGGCGGAGTTTAATAGGCTGCCGCGGCGCAGCGGAACGGTAACGCGCGATGGTATGGTGTTTGTTTAATAAAAATAATCGTCGAAACGTCCGTGAAACGCGTCACGCGCGACAGTTACACACGCATGTTGTCGCGTCGTCATTTCTTAGTAATTCGATATTTTAATGCCAGCAAGTGGCATTCACGTGCGATGTTTGCAGAAGTTGTTTTTTTTTTCACCGCGGTAATCGCTAGATGAGAGGTGCTCGACACCGAAATTTCCAACGGGCCAACGTGGTGATTTAATCGAATTAATCACAGTAGCTATAAATATAGAAATTGCGATGGACGAGAAAATTCTCGCAAGGGATTCGGAAGGGGATAAGGCTTGGCCAAGGGAAACGCCGTAGATAGGGCGATTCATATCTCTCATATGTCGCAAGATAGGGGAGCAGGATGCACAGGAGCTACGTTATGATGCGAGCACATCATATTTTCATGGTGCGTGATATCTTCATACGGCATATACAAGAGCCTCACTCGCCGTATGCCATGCGTGTCTGAATAATTTTCGCGCGGCGAAACATATATAGTTGGTTTAAATATTTTTCGTGTGCGTTCACATGTACTTACAATATCGTACAGTACTTTGTAGCGAAAATTTAATTATTCACATTATAATGGTTTACGTTATTAATTATTAGAATATCTTGTAAATTTATATATCACAAAATAAAATTTGTTAAAGAGAAATATTGCAAAACAAAATGTAATTTACGTGTCACGATTATTCCAAAAGAATTAAGCAAACTGTAAATGTAAATAAATACAGAGAAATATTGAATGAATTAAAAAAATATAGCTGTTATTCCATCGATTTTGCAATAAAGTTTGCAATTTTATGAATATTTATTTCAGCAAAATGAACATTTGCACCATGACATAAATGACATTCGTAAATTAATACATTTTTTTATTAATAATAAAAGACCCTGAATAAAAAAATAAAACATAGAAGAGTACAATTTTATAATGAAAATAATAAAAAAATAGAATTAGATTCATCTTTTTCTGAAAAAGATTTCCATTGCCTATATAAATGAGCAAACATATTCATCTTAAAGGATTCGCAATGTCCTTCATCTACCTTTAAACCGTGATAAAATCCTGGTCAAAATGCGTGGGTGTATTTCTACAGATCCAATTTTCCAAGGTAAATTGTTTTTATTTGCCACTATAAATAAAAATCTTTTTATATCGTAACTCTAAAATCAGATCTCTTCTTTCTATTTTTTCCAATAGGCCGACTTGGAACAATTATTTTGCAAGAAATCTACAAGCTTAAACATAATAGCTAATAACGTGACGTACAATTGCATTTGCACTTCACTGTGGCCTTCAATGTTTCGTTATCCATACAGTGCAATGTCAGAAATCTAAGATTTGATGATCCATAAAGTCTGTATATATAGGTATAATCTACAGAGTATTTTCTCTCGAAACACACAGCTACATCGATACACACTTGATGTCGTGTCCTTTGATCTTTTGCCCTCAATGTAACGTAGTATCAGGCATACAAGGCTCGAGTATCGGTATACAATTTCTGCAGTACTCTTGATCAATATTCAATACCGTAGACGTAAACTTCTCAAGATACATGCGACCACGTCCTTTCTCTCGTGCGTCCTTGCGCCCTACGACCTTTTCCCATTCATGTAACGCAGTAACATGAGAATCCGAAGTTCGAAAATATCGATAAATACCCAAAGAGCATTTCGGATAAATATTGAACATTGGAATGCTTTTATTTACATTTCGCCTTCCGATGTGACGACCTTTCCGCATTAACGAGAAATCTGTAAAAAAAAAAATCATATTGATCGTAAATTAATAAATTCCGTAAAATCATCAATCGAAAGATCAGACTGCGCGTCGCGGAACTGTGCACCGCGTTGTTCTCCCGTACTACGCCCTTCGGTCTCTCGATGTAACGCAGTACCAGGAATCCAAAATTCGAGGATCATGCCGGCGAGAAAGGCAAGTCAATATCTTGAGACTGCCGTATCCGACAAAGCGGAGCGCGAGAGAATAGCAGTCAGTGGCCTTCTCTGAAAACTCGTTTAGGCTCCGCTCGCCCCGATCGTTTTCTCGCGATCGGCTCTCGGCGCGCGGCGCGGCGCGCGGCGCGCGCGGTAAGGGAGGAGGGGAGGCAGCTGCCGGCGGCGCGGCGCGGCGCGGCGCGGCCCTTGACACGACCCTTACGAGGGCTCCGGCACGGAGAGCGAGACCGCGGCGGGCGCGAAGGAAGAGTCGGGCGAAAAGGAGGAACGGAGGAAGGGAGGGAGGGAGGGAGGGAGGCAGGGGGGGGACGGGAGAGAGCCGGGAAGAGAGACGGAGTGATACGTTCCAAGGCCAAACGAGCTCCAGCCGACTTCTGGGATCCTGCTAAAAATGCGTGGGCGCGGTCTCCCCGAGGGCTGGCCGAGGCCGCCGAAGGTCGCACCCTTTTTCGAGCGGCTCCCGCGCCCGGCCCTTCCGTCCAACCTCGCGGCTCCCGGCCGCGCCTGGCCGCGACCGGCTTCGCTCCCCGTCGAGCCACGTACACCGCCGCCGATCGCACTCTCCTCCTTTCGCGTCGTCCCGCGCGGTGCCTTCGGAGCCGCGAGGTTGGTCCAGCCCGGCTCCCTTCGCCCTATCCTCGCCACCGATCCCCCAACACTGGCAGCACCCGTACCTCCGACACGAAACACACACGTACACACACGTACCTATACACGTGTATGCAGTAGCGGATCCCCGTCAGGCGCGCGAGATGCTCGCCGAGACCTCCGAGACGGACGGGAGCATCCTCTGTATTTTTTACGAAGATCCCTGAATTCCTCGAGATAACGATGCAATTTTCCCGTGACTGTTATCACGATAACTTTGTGTTTAGAAAAAAAAGTGGAAACTGCATCTTGGCGTCTCGGAGATCACTGCGTCTCGCAAGGTATTTTCTCCGTCTCTTCTCTCAATCTTTGAAAAAAAAAAAAAAAATGTTATTGCACGTTTTCCCCGATTTATAAAAATTTCCATGTTTTATTTCAACGTATTTAGAGATTAGCCTGCGGGTATCCGATCGGCGAAATCCATCACTGCGCGCGCGCTTGTATGTGTACGGCACACGTACACGCTTTTGGGCGATTCACACGCATGCCCGTCTATACCCCGTCCTGGAACCTACCCACGGTGTTCCGGCGTTGGGACACGACCAGCAATGCGCAATGCGCGCTGCGCGATTCATTATGGGTTTCTGGAAGGGGCTTATTCACCCCCCCTGGCGGCAGTTTCAAGGGGTGCACCCCGCGTGTTTACGCATGCTGAAAGGACGATCCTGTGCTGCTCGACCTGGGCCGAGGGTAGGCGGGAGGGCCGGTCCTTCGCCATCCCCGGGGTGGCGACTTTGCAGGAGATGGGTCAATCGATTGTAAGCCACGACGCTCGTACGGGGGTTGAGAGAACCGCGCCACGAGCGCACGGGGTGGCGATGTCGATTAACAGCCGGCGGCTACAAGCTGCATTCCTTTCTATCTCTTTCTCTTGATTTATATGTAGATTATAAAACTACAGATTTTGCTACCGGCTTCAATGACTCTTAATAGAATTATAAAATATAGAGAATTATAAAAATCATAAAACGTCATTTTAAAGTACATTTGCTTTTTCTATTTTTAATTAAAATGTGATTTAAACACTTAATCTTACTTATATTCTGCAGACAGTGTGGAAAATATTCCATAAAGAATTTCAATTAACGTTTTCGAGTTGTTTTCCTTATACATAAAAAATTATATATATATATATATATACATATATATATATCGCACAATGATTTTTACGCTGTATATAATACTGCCTTTTACCGCGACTAACATTCGGAAGCGCGGAAAGAATTCCACACTACTTCAAAGAAGCCACACTGGACGCGTAATACACAGTCCAGTCAGCGTAGCAGAAATGCGCAAGAGCAATCAAGATATCGCACCGATATTACAACGGTATGGCTGCTTGAAGAGCTAGGAGAACATGAAGTACGGTCTCTTTTGACATCACATCTATTACATTGCGCGATATATATGTATACATACACGTATATACACCTCGCGCCGCGATAGGGCTCTATCCAACGCATCGTGCAAATTCAACGCGCGGAATTCTCGGTCACGGTCGCGGTATTCGATGTAACGAGGAAATGTCCTGTGTCAGCTTGTTGTCCGGATCAATGTACACACATACCGTATGCCAAAATCAGCTTAATTTTTGTTCGCAATCACCCGAAATAATTGTATGTCGATGTCGTTGGCTATGTACGGAGGATAAAATGGATTACGTCGCATAAATTCGAAGTATAATGTAATTTCAATAGAAAATCCAGTTGTCCAATTTTTCGGTGGAACTACGCGAAACTATTTCCAGCCGACCGTTTTTGCGAGGAAAAAAATACGTGTGCGTCTCTCTTTTTTTCGTCGAAACCATGAGCGGCAGCTGCAGTATACGCGCAAACACGACGCAACACGTATGGCGCGTAACGCAAGTCACCAATTATATACGATGCGACCTTAATTAAAGTAGCGAGGTCATTCAAATGCTCTCAAATGTGTTGCTGGCGAAGCGACGGCCGGGTCAGCCGACATAACGGTGGATGTGTCGGCGGACGCGATGCTCGATGCGTGCTCCGCCGACTATACGCGTAAGTGCGCAACGAAATACCGTGATTCGCGGCACGGGGGACTCGGTCATCCGGGTCATTAAAGGTCCCGCTCGCCAATTGGCGCCGTCTTCCGCTGGTTCATCGGCGGATGATCACAGTTCCTTGGGGTTCCTGTGTTCCTGTTCGAAGAGCGGGGGCGGCTCCCGCGGAGGGCAGGCCGTCAAACTCGCGGGGCGGAACCCTGACATGAAGAGGCGGTGCGGAATCGCGTGCTGGCACACCGCGATATAATTTTAAAAGATACATATATATGTATACACATTAATTCTTTCCCAGCGCTCGAGGGATCGTCTCGCCGAGGGAGGGTCGGGCGATCCAGGGCGCGGAGGGGTCGAGGTCGTCCCCGAGAAGGGCATCGAACGGGCCCGCGTTCGGCGCGGGACGGGCTCGCGACGGGGACGATCTCCTGGACGAAAGGCCGCTCCGAGGGAGACGGAAACGCCCAAAGGTTAAGGTGTATGCCGTGTGACGGCACGGATATACGCCCAGAAGACGCCGCCGTAGGAGGCCCTCCTCGGGTAGGTGAACGAGCCGCGCTCTGATTACGACGATTAGGCGAGACGGCATCTTCTTGGGCGTATAGCGCGAGACCTTGTGCCTAAATAAGGAAGGCGGACTTTGGGACGGACTCGCGGTCGCTCCGGGTTTGAATTGGAAATTATTTCCTCTTATATACGTTGCAATTGTATACGTTCTCTCGAGGATGTTCAACGCTTGATGTTCCTATACTCGCGATATTAGAAATACACATGTACCTACTTGACTCAAGAGATGTTGTACGATTACATTTACGTCTCGAAAAAGATATAAAAATTAACGGTGAATTACGTGTAATTCCGATAACGATAAATGTTTCAAGAATAGTTTCAAGAATGGTTAGATATATTTGATATTGATTTTATTTATTTATATTAATGAGAGCGTGTCATAAATCTGATGAATTTATTACATATATGTATACCTATATACATGAATAAAGACATGTTGTACGAATACATTCATATGTCTCGAAAGAAGTCAAAATTAACGGTGGAATAAATGATATCGATAAGAAATACTTCAAGGACATTTGATTTGTTCATTAATTTCCACTAATGGGAGCGCGTGTCAAGTCAGCGTTCCCTGTTGCACAGGGGTACGAAGAAAAAATACCCAGCCGGGCACTTGAATGCGGATGAATGGCCGGGGATGACAGGTCGCGGCGAGGATCGTTTTTCACCCCGTCGGCGAATCACCCACGATGATTCAAGCCCATTAACCCACCGCGCCGCCCCTTGGTGGGGACTGCACACACAGTCGGCCTCGCGCCATCCCCTATTTTCAACACCCTCCCCCCCCCCTAATTCGAGGGTCGAGCGACCACCTCCGCACCCTCCATGTCCACCTGATCGACTTGTTTACTCTTGTATTGTCTAAGATCGTCACAGGTCATCAAACGGCCGTCATTCACTTGCCGAATCCTCCACCGGTCGACGGCGATCGCATTTGATCGCCGCGGACCCGTCATTGCCCGCTCCCCCTCCCCCCTTCCCCATCCCCCGTCTATACTCCCCGAGAGAAAGCGAGAACGATTTATGCTCGCCTACCACTCTTGTATGGTGTCCAATGGCGGTCCACGGCGGTTCATGGTATCCTGATATAGTTGGGCCGCGAATGTGTTCAAGGGGTTTCATTCTGGAGTGGCGACCCCGGCGCGCGGCCGGATTGCCGACCGTGACCTGGAACCGATTCGATGACGCTCGATACTATGTATGTATATACCTATATACATACACGATGTGTAATGCTCCCGAGACGGCGTTCATCGCCGCGGGACGCGCGATAAAGTCGACGTGCGAATTCGCGCAACGGCGCGGCGAATATACGGACGATCATACCCATAATGGGTACGTATGAATATTAATTACACCGCAGGTGACAACGTCCAGGCACCCATCAGCCCACAGGAGGTCTTCAGGCGCCCAAGCCGAACAAGGCGCCAACCCTAAAAACCCTTCGACATAACCGTAAAGAGTAAGGAGATAATCGTGTATATAATCGAACGAGAGATGTCAACTTTAGTACACGGGATTTAATTCATTACGCTGGATTCGAGAAAAAATGATTTTGCATATATCGCGTTAGAATATAGGATACGTATAAAAATTAAATTGTGTTTAACTAATTGACTCACGAGTGTTTACGAAATTATTTTTAATAATGTATAACGGTAATGCGGTTGTAGACATCAGTATAGTCATTGTTGAAGTGCTTATTTTGTTGTAAAGTCGTTTCCAGAGTTACAGTCACTTTAATTCAATTCTTTGGTTGTCTTGATTGTCCAGTTAAATGACATTCCGTGCGAGTATTAATATTTTTGCAACGAGATCATATTTTTCTTTCATTAATTTGCGACTCTCGGTGTCTGTAATTGAGGAAAGTCGTGCGTTAAACATTATCTTTAAAAAACCAAAAAAAAAACTTATCTCCCGATTTTTCATGAAAGCAATGAAACTTGGTGCTGCACGGCTATATGTATACTCCGAGATACAAATATGCGAGATATGCAAAATATTCGCGTGGCCGACATGTATTAACGCGGCGGCGCCCGACCCGAACTATATTTAGCATCACGAGCGGGCGGCGGGTTCTTCGGCGCGATGTCATCGACCTTGAAGAGCGTGTTGTACTCCCGTGTGCCGAAAGCGGCGAACCGGATTTCTCGCGCGGATGTTACCCTGTGAAAAAAGCGTGGGTGGAATCCCGACGAGGCGAACCCTTTCGCTCCAACCCTGCCGGAGAAGAATCGACGTTCTCCTCCTCGTCCTCCTCTTTCCTCCTCATCCTCCTCTTCCTCCTCCTCCTCGTCCTCCTTCTGCTCCTCCTCTTCTCGTCTTCTCGCGTCTTCGTCCGACGTGGCGCCCGGGCGAAACGATAGTTTCCGAGGAGCGAGAGCGGCGACCAGAGCAGCATGAGTCCCCAAGGACGACGCGACGATCCGGGCGGCCATCGTCGACGATCGACCGCGCGGCGCGGCGCGGCGCGGCGCGGCGCGGAGGGACGGACGAACGAACGAACGAAGGAAGGAAGGAACGAACGAGCGCGCGGCGACCCGACGCGCGACGCGACGCAACTTTCTCGCACGGGATGCTCGCCTGCTGCGAATATGTGAATATATTTTATTCAACCCTTTCCCTCGGGCGCGGGATTAAATTATTCCCGCCGCGGGGTTGCCGCCGTTGACTTGCTCTCCTTGTCGCGACGACGGGCGGCGTTTCGAAGTCGCAAGAAATAGCTTGCCATAAACATACTGTTTGTCTCTTTTTAGAAGGAGACAGAAAGAGAAAGAAGAGAAAGGGAGAGAAAGAGACGCAAATAAATATGTTGGTAGGACAATTTATTTTATTGCGAATCTTATATGAAATAAAGCGTGACAAAATAATAATTATATAGATTAAAATAAAATTAAAATTTTATCATAGAAATATTTTTAGAATAAGTTGAATTAAAATGTAATTAAAGCGGTAATTATATATAATGCCATATAAAATTAAATAAAAAGTTTGTAAAAATAAAAATAATGAACACCATATGCAGAGAACGTAATAATGAATATAAAGTTTTCCTCTCCCCAAAGGGAGAGAAAGAGACGCAAATAAATATGTTGGTAGGACAATTTATTTTATTGCGAATCTTATATGAAATAAAGCGTGACAAAATAATAATTATATAGATTAAAATAAAATTAAAATTTTATCATAGAAATATTTTTAGAATAAGTTGAATTAAAATGTAATTAAAGCGGTCATTATATATAATGCCATATAAAATTAAATAAAAAGTTTGTAAAAATAAAAATAATGAACACCATATGCAGAGAACGTAATAATGAATATAAAGTTTTCCTTTACGCGTTAATAAATTATTACAAGAATATTATACTATATATGTTAAAGAATAATTGGAAGAATCTCTATAATGCGAAAAAATAATAACACAGCAACATAATAACCTCTTATTATTATTAAAAAACACGATTACTATTACACACGTTATTCTTGTGTAAAGCAATTTATCAATTTAATAAAGGTAGAAAATACGCTCTAATTAATATAATTAATATAATTAAAATTTATACGAGCACAAATGACATAATTCCGTTATAATTGGAATTAATACTCATTTTCCAACTAGGGAAGAATGACGGGCAGTAATTTAATGACATTCAACGGAAAATCAATAGAAGGTCATGAGCCATCAATTTCATCGGTGGAAAATTCCGGAGCGGCGCGGCGCGCGGCTCGCGCATTCCGCCGGTTTCGATTATCCCGCAGCTCGGTCTCGCCGCGGAAGCCGAGGGGGAGGCTTCCTCACGGCGTGAAAAACGATAAGTAGGCATAACACACACATCAGCCGTGAAAGACCGAAGGTGGCATATTTCGGAAAGACGACGACCGGTCGACGAGATTTAGCTTCGCGCGCGCGGGTGCGTGTGCGTGATTACCGTGACGGGCGCCACTACCACCACGGCGGCGAGGCCCCCGGGGAATTTCGTACGACCACCCGGCCGCTTCTGCTAGCCTGGGAACGGGGGATCAAACCAATAGACTGCCGATAGCCCCGTCCCGATTATCGGGACGATTGATACCGCCGTCTCCCGCGCAGCGCCGGTCATCGATGACGGACGTCGGCCGGATCGAACCGCGGCCCACCTTCGGAGGAAGACGGAGACTAAGAACGCGCGTTGGCGTCTTCCTCGCCAGGATTCTCGCCTGTTCCACACCAGTGTAATAACAACAGCCGCCCGATCGATCTATAGGGAGGACGGCCGTCTCTCGACAACCGGCGATTAACGTCGGACGCCGCGTGATTGCCCCGGCGAGCCGAGCGATGTTATAATTAGGCACCGGATATTCGATAGCGCGCCCACTCGGTAACGCCGAACCGGTTTCGGCAGCCGCAGGCGAGACGGACGGACGAAGGTCCTTCTTCGAAGGTGTTGAGAGCCGTAGAATAGAGATTTAGGAATGAATGCTGATTTAAAATTCATTAGAGTCTCAATTATTATAAAAATCGAGGACACGCGGCCAGGTGCGACCAATGAATATTCTAATATCTTAGTTATTTTATAATTAGGAATAGTGTGTGCATTCTAAATTATATCGCAGAGCAATATTATACAATTTTTTTTTACCTTTTACACACACGAGGATTACTCATCTTTTAATCTGGAAAGCAAGCGATTTATTAGAAAGAATCTAATCACGCAAGCGTTAGCTTTTGAGAAAGTGTATAAATTCTTAAATAAAAGACGTCGAGACGAAGTTTAAGAGACGGTATGGTACATCTCGTCCGGTGCGTCTGTATTCATATATTTCTCTCTGCGAGCAACAAAAACAGCCTTCGCTCCATCTAAAAGCAGCCACCTGAAATAGAAACCTCTGTTGCGGTAGGTCTGCGGCAGATCTCCCGCCGCGCGCCACGGGGATTACCTGCGCGGTTCGGGCACGCAAACAAATCAATAAACCGAATGGGTGAGGGTTTGGGGATATCGGGGGCTCTCCCGGCTGCTGTCCATCTGCCATCCGGCGGCGAGGGTCGAAGGGGGCGCGGGGGTTGGGGCTCCGGGGGCCAACGACCCTCACCGAATATTAGGAAACCTTCTGCCGTTTCATGATGCCCCTGTCGCGATGTGTGGCTCGAAGCACTTGAAAGACTAACTCTTTCCTTCTGTCTTAGCGTCCGTTCTCATATGTGAAGGCGGCGTGGCCGGGCGCGATCCGCGGCGATCCGCGCGCGGCCCGACGGGCTCGGGCCGTCCTCCCCCCCAGTTCCCCCCCCGCGGGCTCCTTACGCGGGCTCCTTCGAACGATTTTAAAAGTCTTGGACGCGTCGCCGTCTATCAGGAGCGACGCATCGTCGACCGGGGACACGCAACGTTTTTCACACACGTGTGCGCACCGCGCGAACGGGAAACGATAGGAAAGTTCGATTTTCCCGGTCGGCTCATGCTGCTCTGATAGTGCCGGAAGCAGCCGATTGATTGGAAACCGACCCACCCACATCCAGGGAGAGAGAGAAGCGGATTCCGCCTGATCGCCGCGCCAAACCTGGACGATCGTATACCACCCCCGCGCGCCATGCCGTCCTGGTGTCGAAAAAAAAATCAGAGGAAGCTCCCTGTCCGAATGTGACAGACAAGCACGGAAGCGAGCTTCTTGACGAGCGTCGCGAAGCGTCAATAAATAAGGACGCGAGTACGTACGATTTTTACGACGTGAATATGTTTATATTTAAATGTACGCGAGACGAAAAATGCGCGCGAAAAGTAGAAATTACATATAGGAAATGAATTTCAGTTGTACATATCATATAATGCTAATTTATAAATTGTTACAAATCTAAACAAGAACATCGAAAATATCGAGATAAGCTTCAGACTCCTGTTTTCCGTTTTAAAATTTAAAACACAAGGAAACGCCACGTGAACTCGAATAAAAACATAAAGTTTATTATTCTGCCCCGCGCGGCGTCGGAGTACGTGATAAACAACATATTTACATAACATGCCTGACATTATTAAGATATAAAATTATATGTATATTTGTTGGACGTTTTTCATTTACATGATGCAGAGCGGCGGAGGAAAGAGGAGGGGCGCAAAACACGATCGATCGGCCGTCTCATAGGCCTCCGCCGCGCTTCCTGCTTCCCTGACAGTTCGTTTACCCTGCCGATAATCCTCCTACGTCCGCTAATAATCCATCCAATTACACTGCGGTACGAAGCGAATGACCGTCCGCCAATCGTCGCACATAATGGGATATAATGATAATCTCGCGAACAAAGGAAACTGGTGGAAAATCCTAGGGTTGCATGCGTCGACAGGGGGTAGTCCTTTCTTCTCCCTGTAACACGTCGAACAAGGGCAGGCGTGACCCCGCGTATACGCGGTCATTTATCGGAGTTCGGCCGGTGGTTCGCGTCTAACAGACCGTAATTGTACTGCAATGCTGTCCTATTCGAGCGCGTCCGACGTGCAGCTCGCGCGCGTTATTCGTTCCTGTCAGAGCGATACACGTAGCTTCCGGAGATTAATCCTTCACGACTCGTTGCTTGCAAATTAATCCCTTTTTTTCGATTTATAATTTTTGTAATTATTAAGATATAATATACGTCGCTTCGCCAGCTTCCACCGACGTCGTTTCTTCTTTCCAAGAAATGTGAAATTGTTTCCATCTCTTTAAAGAAAATTGTATAAGCTTTATCCGTGCAATAGATCTGGAGAAGCGGCCGATAAATATAACCGTCCGTCTTTATTAGATAATTCAACTGCAGCCGTTATATGTTTCGCTCGCTCAACTTACTTTTACATGATAAGAATAACAGATTACAATCCCGCGTGTGTTATTTTTTGTAATGAAAAGTATTTGATAATCATTTCCACAGTAAAGAATAAATCTCGACTTTATTAGATAATCCATGTTCGACTGAGCTCTCCAATGCTTTATTAAATATACTTATCAGCACAATTTCCTCAACGCGCACACGCGCGCGTGATCTTTCACACGCTTGTATGCGGGCGAGTAAACGTATGCGGGCGAACGTGCCGAATGCGAAGAGCTGGGCGAGCGAGGGGCCACCGCAATTAGAAGCGGCAAGCGCGGCCGAGCATTCGTATAAGGGGGAGCAAATGCCGAATCGCCTCCTCGTGCTCCTGATCGCCGGATAGAGTTTCTATGAATGGTTTGTTACCGCCCACAACCCTTTCGCGACCGCCGTTCCTCCGGCCGCTTTGCCCGCCGCCGCCGCGCGCCGCGTCGAACAATCGTGGCGCAGCGCGCGGGATTAAATAAATCGATTCCGCGGGAAAGACGCGCGGAACGAACGTCTTCGTTGCACGCACACACACCCACACATACACATCTCCCTGCAGTGGTCGGTCGGTCGCGGGGCAGGCAACCCCGTCGCGAGGGTTGTTGCCGATGACAGCAAGATGGCGGGCGGCCCCGGCACCTCCAGATGCCTCGGACATTATGACGTCCTGATCGTTGTCACCGCATTCCTTTTATGCGGAATCACTCAGGCGAGACGACCACCGTCTCCTGGGCGGGGAAAGTAACTCCGACCCGACCGTTTCGGTCGGCGGAGTTCAATTACGGCCTCACCACCCCACAGGGGCCACGCGCGACCACGCCTCACGAGAGATCTCTCTCGCGGGAGAGAGAATTACCAGGAGTCGAGTGTACATAACACAGCTGTCGCGCGACAGCTTCACTGTACATATAATCGGCTTAGATATACCGCGTCGATATCTGCCTCAACAAATCGCTATAGAGGCTAAGTAAAAAGCGTACAATAAAAAATATACCTCTGTCGTCTCAAACTTTCGCGTATATACGTCGAAGGGTAAAACGAGCGTGCGACGAACTATAAACGCGGCGAGGTCGATAAAACCAGGCGATAGGCAGCAGCCATCGCTGACGCACGCCTGAATCATCGTATCCGTGACGTCATATCGGAGGGCGACCCAACGCCCATCGATACCCCCCCAACACACGTCCGCGCGTCCGACCGCCGCCGCGCCGCGGCCGCGGCCGACGAGATCGATCGGTCGGCGCGGCCGCGGCGGCGGCGGCGGCCCGGCGACCGGGGGCGGACATGCTGTCCTGTTACGGCGCACCGAGATTCTTTTATTCTCGATTGATTGACCCAGGTCGCGGTCGGCCTCCTTGGGCGCCGCGGCGGACGCGCGACAGGGTTGGCGTCCCGCGGTGCCGATCGATCGACCCGGCGATTTCTCCGGGCTCATATTACCCTGTGACACGGAGAAGTCGCTCCATTGTCCTCGGCTTTCTTGGCGCGTGCCAAGACGCTACTCGCCGTTCGCGGCCATTCCTCGTCGGCTTCGATATAAAAGAGAGAGAGAGAGAGAGAGAGAGAGAGGAAGAGAGGCAGAGGAAGGGAGAGGGAGAGAGCGAAAGAGGGAGAATGAGGACCGTGACCGTGTCGGTCACCGGAAGCCGTTTCCCCTTCCGTTCACCTCCTCCCCCGAGAGGCCCGGCTCCGCCGCGACCTCGCTACGCTCCCGCGGAGAGAACGCGGCCTCGGAATAATCGCCGAGGTCGGCTTATATCGATTCCCCTCTCCCCCCCTCCCCCCTCCCCGAGTCACGGTTTCTCTCTCGCCCGTTTCTCGCGCATTTATACGCATAATGAGAGCAAACGTACGGACACGGGCGCGCACACGGATAATAATACACAGGGGGGAGGGGGGCCGAGGGGGGAAAAATCGCCTTGGGTTCGGCTTCTCTTCTCTCATGCTCCTTTCAAATGCTAACTCCACCGCGATCATTCACTCCTTGCACCCGCTTTCTGCAAATTACTCCTCGCTCATGACACCCTGATACCTAACGGTATCCACCTGCCCGTTGATTGACTTTTTCGTCGATCGATTTAGACGGGGAGGGTGAGCGCCGGGGGGGAACCCCCGGCGAGGACGAGGGGAGCCCGCGATTGATGACGACCGAGTGTTTCGGGCACGGGTTCGGGATCTTGCCCGAGGGTATCGGGACGAGGCCAGTTGGCCTTTCCGTAGCGATTTATCGTGGCAAAAAATGCCGATGGAACGATTAGAACGGCTAATCCGCTTAAAAAACGTCTGTTTGATGTGCTACAAGTGTGTTATTCTTTTTCACGTATAAATCAATTTAGGAAGATTCCGACCGCGCTGAAATAATTCTAAACAAGTTGAAAGATAATTTTGGACTTCCTTTTAAATAAGATGAGAATTAGAAAATAATTATTTCCTCAAGAATGATTTCAATGCAAGAACTTTTAACAATAATACAAGCAGTTGTGCACGATATCTTTTGAAGACGTAAACGAAGTACCTCTTCGTTATATCTGATCAATATTTATGACTGAATATTTATACACGTTTATGAGTGTAAATCAATAAACAAAATCAATATTTCGCATTAATTAATATTCCCTAATTCTAACAATTCTAAATAAATCCTCGCGTTTCCGTTAAATAACTAAAAAATACGTTGATTCTTGATCAGAAGCAGATTTTGCGCGCAAATCGAATTGTGTTTCACGAAGAACGCTTCCCGACATTCGTACGGGACGATGACCTTTTGCTAAAACGGAAGTGTCGCTCGGACGACGATTCTCTTTCTTCGGAGACGGGACTTCGTCCTGTCGGTGACGGGACTCATCGTCGGCCTCCAGCGCAACATATTTGCCGCGGGATTCGAAGGCTGGCTGGTCCCCCCTGAGGCTTCTTTTGCGATCATGTCGCCCTAATACCGTTGACATCTGCGCGATTTATCTTTCTTCAACCGGGACAAATTGAATTCGCTGCGGCTGGAACGGCGGTGCGTGTCGCCGGCGAGGCTCTGCCCGAGGAGCCCGAAACGAGGCAGCGGACGACGTCGTGTTTTGCCGCTCGTTTCCCCTGCGCGGAGAACACCGGCCACGTCGAGCACCATGGTACCCTGATTGTGCGTGCCCCGTCGCTGTAAAAACAAAGGTGCCGGACGCGCGCACGTCGCGCACGGGCATGGTGACGAGCCGCGCGCGCGTTTTGCGCACGACGTTGCACGGATTCCGGGATACGGCTCGAAGCGCGAGAGGCGAGATGAAACTAAACGACAAGGGCGTAATCTCCTTTTGTCTATAGGCTATACATTCCAAAATGTTGCTTTCGACGGAAATGGTATTAATTTATAGCATACACGTAACGTAAACGATAGCGTTTTGATAAAATTTCCCTTGGAAGCAACGTTTTGGAATGTAGACATGTAGCCCTATATTAGAAGATCTAAACTCTCAAAGTCATGCCAATTCTACTTTATTTCTCTTATAATATTGTTGTCTTGTTTACGTTATACATATATCACAACATACATATACATATGTATTATAATCATGTATCATATTCTCTGCATAATATTCTAAAGGAGAATATAAAACACAATTTATAATTTTTTTTTATGTAAAACGCAACTTTAGCAAAACTTCTCTTCTAATATAAAAAGATAACAGTCATTGATTTAAAGTGCTTTATCGCCGTTCTCAATTATTGTACTATTTCTGCCTCTTTTTATCAGATTTTCAGTAAAAACTCTTCTTTAACACAATGAATCTTGTCGATTATCTTGGACCGTCGCTCGCTGTAACTTTTAATGACTTTTGTAATGACGGCGCTGCGTGACGTTGATAGATGCTACCAAATTCAAAAAGTGCATAATACTCGTAAAAGTTAACATTTGGAATGTGTGAAAATATATTAATATTAATATTAAAGTAATCTGAAATCTAAAATAAATAAATATGCTACACATGAAAATTATACACAATTTAATTATATATATAATTGTGCCATAAATAAATTCTATTTCTACCATTAAGAAAAATTTAATACTAATAAGACGTATATCTATGGTAAAATGCATTTTGATAAGATTAAACAGAATTTTTGATTATCATGATTTTGATATTTTATAACTAGTACGTTTGATAGACTTAACTGTAAGAAGTTGATTAGTACTTTCTATTGGATCTCTTTCAATTATACTCACTTTTATATTCACAATTATATTCTCTCACAATTATATTCACAATTATATTCTCTCACAATTATATTCACTAGACGGTTTTTTTACTAAAAAGTTATACTGATCTAACTGAATAAATTTAATACCTGTTATTATCAACAAATTTTGATATATTTAACAGCTAGCAAGAAATTAATCGTGTTTATCTGGTAATTTCTTGAAGAATTTCGATTTATTTTCTATCAAATATGCTGGTTGAATCTACTTGATTTGCAATTTATGCAACTAGATTTTCCAGAGAAAAATGAATTTATTTTAGAACTTAAATAAAAAGTAGTATACTCGTTTTATTGAATTAATCAATTATAATCGAAAAATAATCATATAATTATTAAACATATTCATTTTTTTTACCAATTTGTTCAAGTAATTGAGCTTCAAACTTTTGCAGTACGCAGAATCTCGATGCTGATGCAACGCTACTATCTTCATCAAATTAATCTTCAGTTTTTCGATATTTCGATAAAACATTTAGAACAAGCCGCATTTAGGTACTTAAATTTGAGAAATATGAGAACTTGTTCTAAATTTCATTAGGACATCAAGGTTCTAAGAATTGATTTGATGAAGGCAGTGTCGACACTCATTGAAATTTTACGTACATGTGAGAGTTTGATGCTCGACTGTTTGAAGAAATTTATTGTTACGAAGGCAGAAGATGAAAATTTTTAATGATTATTTAATGTTAATTATATTTATTTTATAATTGAATAATTTATTAAAATAAGTACACAATTCTGCTTGTTATTTTAATTGAATTTATTTACTTCTATTAAATAATGAAATAAATGTCTGTCTTGCGAACGGAATTTATGAAGCGACTATCTAATACCTTGTCGAGATGTCTAAGTACCAATGAAAATTTCATTTCGGCCATAGACAAGCGAATTTAGATTCGACGCGTTAATATATTAAAGTCATTTCGCTCGTCTTTGCGAAAGTCGCGATCCCTTGCTTCTTCTGTAAGAGCGCTCGTAATTTCGTACGGCCATCCGCGCCGCGCGTCGCCTGACGCCGCGCACGCCGATACGCGCTCCAGCGCGCGGTATCAACGCCGACGGGCGTCAGTGATCCCCAGGAGATCAGAAAGCCGGCCATGGGCCACGTCACTTCGCGTCCCGCCGTCATAATATCCTAATACCCCTGGTGTCTACTCGTTTCTGTCCGCGGCGACAAACCGGGATAATTTACGAGGCTATCGACCGACTCCGCCGTCGCCCAACTGCGCGCCCTGCACCGCGCCGGAGCGGAGGAACGAGTGACAGGCGAGAGGCGCGCTTGACAGCTCGGAATCCGATAAGCGAAACGTGTCGTCGCTCGTATATCGTTATTAACCGGGCATTCGTATTCGCGGGAAATCCCATCTACAACATTTACGGCGAAATCGTATAGTGAGGGAAAAACAACTATAGTAGACTGTGAATTCGTCTATTTGAAATAATCCGTAGTATCATCGGTGGAAAATAAAAAGTTTTGGAAGTTTATTAATGAAAAAAAAAACCCCGACGAAACGCACCGCGCTCGCCAGTAATATTTCAGATGCAATAATTTGGCACGCTAGACACAGATGACATCTGATGTAAAGTCTATCGAGTTCATTGTCGGGGGTTCGAGGTGAGAAAAAGGTCGCGCCAAGATGAACGAGAGAGAGCTTTTTTTTCAAATGACACGCCGCCGCCGCTGAGGTCCGCAGCCGGAAATTGCGCGGGCCGACGCACAGGCGATCTGATCATGATTTCCTGGTACCGTTGACATCCAGGCGATTTGTCTTGCCTTGCCACGAGGCAAACGCAATTTTATGGTGGGGTTTATACGCCCGCGGCCAATCGCGACGCGGCGGCCACTTCTCGCGAATGGTTCGACGAGCCCCGGCAAGGGCGTTTCTCTCCGCACGCACCTTGGAGTCTCTCTCTCCATGGTTCCCTGATTCCGTGTTCCTTTCTCGTTCGAACGAAAAAAAAAAACACGCACTTTTTCTTTCAACGTCGTACACCGATTTTTCGCGCCGACCGTTTTTTGAGCTCGCCCGCGTGTGACGGAAGCTGGCAATTAACACGTAATTACCATTCGCGACGAGAATACGAACGATCCTGCGGAATTTACATTTTATCGCGCAGATCGCGGAAGAGGTCGCGATTATATATACCTATTTCTCTGCTTTTTTCTTAAAAAAAAAACCATGGAAATAAGAAAAACAACTTCTTGTTAATTGCTTTATCACAAACGCATACGGTCAATTAATTAAAAAACAGAAACCGCTTCTTTCAGAGGAAAAAAATCAACGAGATCGCGCGCAGCGGACTTTCGCAAAGCAGAGGGGGAAAAAAGGGTATCGTGCGCGAAATATCGCGTGGATTTCCGTAAATTGGAAATAAGCGTACATCTATGCAGGCGCGCGAGAGTCGCATCGTGTCCCACTTTTCATGCTAGCCGAGCCGTCATAGTCGCGAGCCGCAATCATGATTTCCTGATCGAGTCATCCGGAAGTTGATAAAAAAAGCAAAGGTTCCGTGCTTTCATCGTCCGCGTCGCAAAGCTAGTCTCAATTGTTCGCGATCGCGAACGTTATCGCTCACCATACCGTTCATTTTTATTTTCATTTTAAGCGAAAGAACCGAACGATTGCACGAACTCCGGTTTCCGTCCCTCTCTCTTTCTCTTTCTCTCTCCTTCTTCCGTGCCGCTTTCAACGCTTTCGGTTTTACAATTCATAACAGGGGGGCTACGTCGTCGTCCCCCCCCCCCGATCCTGCGTCCCACGATTCCACTTTAGGGGCCCTTAATCGCCCTAATCGCTTCTTGTCCTCCCGCACGCGTACCCTCCACGCGGAGATGATTGCCTAATTCCATCTTCCTCGGTGCCAATTAGTATTCATGCGCAGTCGTCTCTACGGCTCCCAATAAGGCTTGGGCCTTCTCGTTCTCACGACAGCTAGGACGACAATGACGAGCTCTTTTGTCAGCGATGAGAGGGAGAAAGAGAGAGGGAGGGAGAGAGAGAAAGAGAGAGAAATGACGCGGTAAACAAAAGACCACGGGCGGACCGCTAACGCTCTGATTTAAAGATAAACTAACGCAACAGGAACCCATGAGCCGCGCGTAGGGCAACCCCCAGGGACCGCGAAATTCCGCGAGGCACCCTCCGCGAGGAGTTCCCGAGCGAGAGAGCCCTTTTATGGGGGACCCCGCGACTCTTAATCCCTAAAGGGCATACGCCTACGCACTTTTACTAGGGTACCATGAAGAAAGGACTGGTCGAAACACGTGCGAGAGCCCTTCGGCAGTCCTGAGAAGGGATCCGGGCGCCCATAACGGGCCTCTTCCCCGTATACCGTATTTACGAAACTTACCGGGATGCGTTAATGTATAATAATACGTGCTCGCCGCCGCTGCCGCGCCGCCGCTCGCCGCGCGCGCGGCCGCGAGCGCCCCGGTCCGATGCGGCGCGCGTCACCCGCGCGACGCGAAACTTTCATTTTGCAACTCCCGCGCCGCCCGCGCCGCCGCCGCCGCGTGACTTCTTAGCTAACGAATACGGAACACAATACGGAACGCGAAAAATAAGCGGGGAATATATGCGCAATATATAGATATTGCATGCCTGTTAATACATATATGCGGTATTATGTAACGTTACGGAGTCTCTGCAAATTGCGATTCTCAAGAGATCGCATAGGTACACGCGATAATCATTATGATTATTACGCGGAATTTGTTTCGAAAATTGTAATTTATAACGTATTAATGTAAGGTGTAATATGTTCAGCGTGTAGATGGGATAAATATATCCGGTAAAACGTATACGCGACTCAACGACGAAAGTGGTTTCCGTCTGTCCACGACTTCGCCAAGGGCCTCGAGAGGTGAAAGTCAAATCAGCGTTGAAGTTTAACAGGATACCATAAACCGGTCGACAAATTTTTGAGATCAATCTCCTCTTGGGTAGCCAGCCGCTTTACACGAGTGTACATCGTACGTAGAGCAACGTATATCGATTGTACCGTATTAATTTAATTGTACATTTACAATAAAAATTTGTCACGAAACAGAAAAATATAAAAAATACTATTTTCAACTGTTACACATTGTAAAAAAAAAATATCTGATTGCATTTATTGGAAATCTGGATTCTCTAGATTCAACAAAAGGTTCAAATCAGAGATACATTTATATAGTTGAATCGATCGAATAATTTTAATTGAGATAGCCAGAAATTCAATTTTAAAAGAATTTTGATTGGCACGGAAAGCGCGATCTTGCTGGAAGGTTTAAAAATTTTGCTGAATACAGATCTGAAAATAATTTTGTTGAAAATTCAAACTACTACAATATCAAAACATTTTACAGCAATACTCATCATTTTCCAATTTCCAACAAAATTATTTTTAAATTTACATCTAGCAAAATTTTTAGTCTTCAAGCAAAGTTGCTCTTTCCATGTACAATTAGAACGGATTTTACTTGTTGGAACTGAGAAAACATTTTTCTCAGTGTAAAGTCGACGGAGATATAATACATGATACAATATTTATAAACTTACAAAATGCTAATTAGAAAACGTTATAAGATAATAATGCTAATGGCAAAACGTTATAAGATAATGATAAGGTAAAGCCGAATTATCTTGACGGAATTAAACACTTCACGTCGACAAAAAAGTTTCCATTCTTTGAATAGAAATAATATCACACTCTTTCAGCTTGCAATAAATATCGTTTACTACAAAAAAACTGATTCTAATTTAAGATCGGAATTCGACATATTCAATGCACATTCAACAACGTAATCCAATCGACAGTCTTCGGCAATTAAAAAAAAGGAGCAAGACGGAGCAGTATGTATATTACATCGGAGCTTCGCCTAGCTTATCGATTTCACACGAATTTCATTAAAAAGGGAAATTATCCGTGCTGATGGAATTCAAGCGCGGCCTACCTAGCGCTCCTCGGGATATGCTCTCCTAATCGGTGTCACCAGCTGACTTCCCTTCGACGGCGACACCATTGTCGACGCGAGGCGCGCGTGCCGAGGCGGGCGCGTCGTAGAATTACAATCGCCGCGCCGGAGCGGAACGAGTCACGCGCGCGTTGACCCCTTTAGGGCCATCACGCGAAGGGCCGTGTTCACAGGGTCTTAGAACACGCATGTAAGTCTTTTGGGGACTCTTCGGCCCTGGCTGCTGCACCATAATCCCTACCGAAAGGGCGATGGCGCAATGGCAGTCGACGGAGATATGGCGCCGCAGGCCTATGTACACCGTATACGCTTGTCGTCTAAGCGTCAATAAGCATCACCGCTCCTAGTCCGTGGCAGCAGGAAAGAGGAAAACAGAAATTTCTTATAAGATATACTTATTTCGATTGAATTCGGTTTTCCGGAAATTTTATCTCATCGATCGCTAAATCGATCGACTTGAAGTAAAATAAAGATTAACTTATTTCGCTCCGCGGGAAAATAATTTATAGACTCGTTCGAATCGACATTTATACGCGTCTGCGGATAGTTGCTGATGGAGTCGCTGAAATTGTGAAGGAACTTTTTCTTTCCGGATTCCGCAACGATGAAGAGAAATTCGCTTATCGCGAAAGGCACATCGCTTGCGTGACGCTGATAAAAGTGGTTGATATTAAATCGTTAGTCACGTTTTAAGTGCCGGCTCTTTCATCTTTTCACGCGCATCGCCCCGCGTGTATATGATATACACAATAATTGTGCAGTTTCTCGGAACTATTCTTCACATTAAATCTCATTCATCTGATGAAATTTACGCTCGCATGCAAAATAAATTCGCTGTTGCGATCGCGATTAAAATCAAGGCGATTTGAATGCGGAAGACTCGATGGCACGCGAACTGACTGAATTATGAAAAGTTCGCTTCGTTGCTTCTTAATAGCAACATTAAATAAAAATTCTATCTAAATGGCACATCTTCAAAACCGGCTGAAACATGACTTTCCTATTATATATTTACTTGGATTTTTATTTCGCGAGAATTTCCTGAAGCCCCATCTATACATACATAAATCGCAAGCGCACAATGCAAACGCAAACGCGGAGAAAAAAAAAAGAAAAGAAAGAGAGAAACGTCCGCGTTTGCGTTTACGTTTTGCGTTTGCGACTTATGTAAATGGGGTTTTAAATTTAAATTGTTTGAAATTCAAAGACAGTCAGGCGATGTGGCGCGATCAAAAATTCTGTTTGCAAAAATCTCACTCTGGATCGCGGATCGGAATCGAGGATCGTTGAAACGCGGAATAACGTGTACACTATACACACAGTTCTGGTTACGGTACACGCGCGCCTTCCGATATACAGCTGGCGCTCGTAAAACGCGCAGGCGGAAGTGGTTTCACTTTGGTCAACGATACGGAACCGTGTATACGCAACGCTATACGCACAGCGTGTACGCACCGGCCGCGGCCGCGGCCGCGTCGTGTCGCGTAGCGTCGTGGCAGCCTCGCTTCGCCGCCTTCATGTTCGCCTGATGAAAAAATGAACTTGGGTTTGTATGTTCCTTTTTTTTTCTTCTCATTTAGACCATTCTCGCACGTGCTCGCGCGCGCGCGCGGACACCGACGACGGGATAGCGGCGCGCGATTAACAACGTGTGTCGCGTCGGTTTCGCGCACCGTGCCGCACGTTCAAAGGGTTACGCAACCCCAGACGGACACGTGTCGGCGAGTAGAACAGGGATTCATGAAGACGTACAAGGTTTAGTTCGGCGTGCGCGGCCCTACAAAGGCGTGCGTGTGCTCGAGAAGCAGTAGGGAAGAGGGAGGCGCGAAGGGACGATTGCGAGAGAGAAGGTCCGAGAAATAATTATGAGAGCTCAATTCCAAGGTTCGTGAATTTGCGATTCTCGAAATCACGAAGCATCTCCTCGAAGAACTTCTTCCTGTTTCTGATTACTTTCTATTAATTTATAACGGATTTAGATCGCCCCGCGTATATTTATTAATTATTACATATGTATATATTCGTTACTTTCTTTCCGTTGCTTTAAGAATTTGAGTTTCGTAAGATGCAAGATCGCGCAAACTTTGCAAACATGCAAAACACGTTATTTTATAACAAAAAACATGTAAATAACATGTTAATGGCATGTTAATGACATGCTAATGTTATTTACACAACACGTTACATATTATTTACATAACACAAGTTGCATGTTTATTATACATGTTATTAATATGTTATTTTATCTTTAATATTTATATAATGGTACACTTATGTCGCCGCAAGTCCGTCGTTCGCATTGAATTCTATACGTTCGCGCGGAAACTCTCCTCCCGTTTCGTCGTCGGTCAAAAAAGTCAACAACGGAAGTCAAAGTTTGCAACATTATTTACAATCGCTTCTTGCTCGTCTTCCCGCTGATTTTTTTCGCAACGCGAAATTGCTGTTTACTCACTCTCTCGATATCGTATTGAGGGAGGCAATTAAGCGTTCGTGTACACATTGATTGTTGACACGGATTTTTCTATACAGAGTTTTATCTACTTTCTCGAAAGAAGATCTCGCCTCTCGGTCGACCTATGCGCCGTCCGACGACGCAATCCTTATCTGATGTACATTGCCCGGAATATATATACGTAACTGCGGACGATGGCAGATTAACAAAGTACAAAGTACGATCATGGGAGCACATTTGACGCACGTTTCAGCGAGTAAACAATTTTTCAGGCAAACAGAAATTTTAACGCCTCCGCACATTGAATTCACGTCATCGTCGTGACATAGCGCATAAATATTTACTCGCTCGTCTCTTAACTTAACAGTAGCCGTCAGTTAGACGTGACTGAAAGAGAGAGAGAGAGAGAGAGAGAGAGAGAGAGAGAGATTTTTCTTCGAACGGACGCGAGCTTTTTTCAAGTCAAGAACGGTCGTCAAACAACACCCGTCAAGAAACGCCCACGGTATCTAAAGTAAAATCGAGTGAAATAACAATATAAGTAAACTCTAAAATACGCGAGTATGGCAATTTTAATAGACAAAACGATCAAACGATAAATAAACACGGCGTGTGTCAGAGGGGATTCGCGCCCCTTAATCCGGAGAGATAAATTGCGCTGTAATTATATATAAGCAAAGACTCGATCCGGATACGTCGTGGGTTGGCTGCCTCAACTGCATTGGCGACCGCGCTCCGGGCGCGTAATTAGCAATTTAGCTGAACGGGCGGCACTTCTCGCGTGGGTCGCTTTACTGTGCTTTATACGAGGCGCGGCGCGCGAGGTAAATCACTTTTAGCGGAGCTCGGAGCCGAGAGCTCCGAAGGTCGCCTTGCAACCGGAGGCGCATGTAAATGAATGGGGATTGGATAGGGCAATGTAACAGGGTAGCAAGGGTTGCCAGGAGTGTTTCAAGGGCTCCTTCAAGGTCAAAGGAGAGGGAGGGGGGAGGCAGGGAGACGGCAGTCTGTCGTTCATATCATTAAAGACCCACGTTATACGTGGCGTCGTACGTGGGCTGCCCACGCGCGCGCGGAGCAACCGAGCGCGCGCCTCTCCCCCTTTCGATCCCCTCCCGCCCCCCTCCTTCCTTCCCCGCCTCTCGCGCCCGCCTCGCCACCTTCGTACACTTCTTTTTTTCCGCGGGTAAACGACCGCGCGCATAATGTCGCGTATTTAGCTAATTAATTGATTGAAGAGCGAACGCGCGTGAAAAACCGGTTTCATGTTAGCAACCTCATCTCGTGTAAAAGCGCTCGGCGATGCGCGCGCGCCGCCACGCCGCCGCAGTCTTTCGACATGCATTAATTATTCAACGTATATATTTATAAGGATATTATTGGTATAAATACAGATTTAATGAAATTCCAATGCGTGTGACAGAAACACGTAAAAGTGAACGAATTTTGAAATTATATGCGGATCTCTTATAAAACTGCACCCCGTGGTTAAATGTGCGCGATACACACGGTGCGCTTAAAAATTGAGACGGGACGGCGGATTCTGCACACGCCGGCCGGCGATGCCAGGGGCTGCAACCCCTCTGTCCCCCCCTCCCCTCCCTACCCCTTCTCCCAGCATTCCGCTCAGCTGTCATTCATACTTTTCGCGGTAATCACGATGCAACAGTCGTACGATTCGGCTACCAAGCCCGCAGGAACAGCCAGGAGTCCCCTGGCCAGGCCTGGTTGGTGCAACGCTCGGGTGTTGACGATTTCGCCAATGTTCTCTAAGTAATACCTCGCGCACCACGAGAGAGTCTCGGGGGTGCGAGGTATTAGGGATTCACGATCGGGTAGGAGGCACGATTCTCACCCCGCACACACGGGGGTGACTCGCGAAGGGGGATGCTGCAGGGGGATATATATAGTATATATATATATATATACGAGGTTTCATTTACGCACGGCAGAACCGCCGGGGTCGACGGCACCCCATAGGGCGGTGTAACGCCAATTCTATGGGCGCGCGTTACCGGCTCTCGACCCACCCGTATATCGATCGGTTCGATGTACCTAAGCCGGGAAAAGGGCCTTTGTGCTATCCTGTCCACGCGCGCGAAGCCCTGTTACGTATATCCTATTTCGGCGAGACTTTGAACGAGGCTCTCTTGAATAATAGTTGCACCATCGTAAAACTGGTGTTAGGTATATTTGTCGTGCGACAAAAAGAAACGGACAAATGGTACCCTTATTCAGCTACAGGATAGAGAAATTCTCGAGTATATCCAGAACTTTTCTAGCTTGTATAAGCCAATCAACGAGCTTGAAAATCTTGTTTGTACGATAAATGTAATTGTACTGTAAGTTCATCAAATACGCTTTGCAGAAAGTAAGAAAGTACCCCTCGTGACGTTTTGTCGTCGCGCATTTTATTCCATGTGGTAATAGAATCCCACCAACGATCTATGGCGCTATCACGTTTGGCAGAGGGTACGCGACGTTTTTCTTTTCTTGTATACGCTTTCGAGAAATACGAGATTCTTTCCGTAATCTCAGGTTACGTTCCGTATTCACGACATGACAAAAGAAATCGAGGCCATCGAAGAATATCATAACAAGTATCAACAGATGAAGGTGAGCATCACATATCTGAAAAAAAAACGAGAATCTGTCTGCTCAATAAAAAAACAGCTGATACATCTCCGTGGAATTTTTTATGTTGTTTGTATTACTCGATGAATCGAAAGCTAGAATTTAAGTTATAAAATGGTTCAGCTTAACCTGTTTACCTTTAAACCACTATATCGGTCTCACAGACCGCTATTGAAACGTTACTTATCAACAATTTTCTTATTTGTCACCATTTAAATATATTTTATTTCTGTTGTGTACAAGATTTTTTTGTTCACCTTCACATTAAAACTCACTTTTTCCCCATCGACAAGTATTCAGAAAACATACATTTTTATTATAATTAATTTATAAAAGCGGAAGCATAATAGCGGTCTGTTAGACCGACATTGTGATTAGTGTGATTTTTTTGGGCGTGGTGATTTAATGATTAATAATAATTCTTAAAACAATCTTATTCGTAAGTATAATCTTCGTTATAACTTTCGTTGTTTACATTTAAGAATCTATGTCTCAAGTCCACTGGCATTCCCCACGTGCGTAAGTCCATTCCCGCGTGTCTGTTCGTGCTCGAGGAACAAAGATCGACCTCGATGCAACGAGAGCACGCGTTTTGCTCTTATACTTGCAGAGAAGGCATTCTCGTGACGCCAGCCTCTTTCGCGCGCGACCGCGTATCATTACCGGCGATCGCGATACCGATATACCTTGGCGACGCGGAGAACGGTTATCGCGCGCTACTTGGGACGGAGGGAAAGAAAAAAAAAACGGGGTCGACTTAACGAGCACTTGTGAGTGCCTTTGATCTGGTTTAATTAGCCGCGAGCCGCTCAACTACCGGCGGATTTATCGTCCGAGAAGAAACGCGCTTCCACGAAGAGGCGGCCGGCACAAAAAGGGCGGTCCTTTTGAGGTACTTTCGACGATACGTCGGATTCCGTAGAAACTCCAGTTTAACGATCTGCCCCGAGCAGCTGTTACTCACAAAGCGTCAGTCAGCTGTTAGGCAAATTCTTCTCGAGTTCGATATTTCAAGAAAGAGAAAACAAAGTGAAGAAACTGAGAAGTATCTGTGCGATACTGCTGCTGAAAAAAATAAGTGGCTCTGTACGCCCCTTCTGGAATTCTGTGCCTTATAGGTGTCAGTTCATATCGACATATACGTAGGAAATACCAGGGCTGGTGGTTATAACTTTTTGATAACGCTTTTTACGGCCAATAAATCAGATAAATATCGCAGAGATTTATCAAAAGCTGTAAATCTATACATTATACAAATATTATTTTAATGTGAAATTGTACTTTTACATTAATAAAATCTTACGATAATAAAAATATCAGAAGGCGACCTGTAGCAAAACCTTTCCCACATATAGGATAGATATCGGACGAAGTTGTAAGTTCTTTTAAATATGTTTTACATTTTAATTATTTGTAATTTATTTAATTATCTATAAATATATTATACTCTCGAATAATAGAAGTATGCATTTACATATACAGTCGAATAACGATAACTCCATAATTTGAAAACCGACTCAAAAAACTTCGAATTTTTTACTTTCAAACCTATTGTAAATTATAAACTCTCATACAAAGCTTCCGTAATTTTCGTATGTTATCTCTCTTTTACTCAAACTTCGATAAGGCGAAACCTTTGTAACTTGAACATTTTTATAGCTGGTCCCTTGAGATTCGAGAGTTATCGAGGTTTGACTGTATCACATGGCATGAATGTCATATACGATAAACATAAATGTAAGCAACTTTTTAATGTTTCATTATTTTAATAAAATATATTAATTTACTATTAAAAAAGTTACTACTGGAGGAAGAAATTCCTATTTTCTATATATCTACTAGAAATATAAGATGTAATTAATGTAAACATTAATGTAAACAACTGCTGTAACAATCGTCACAACTGATCCCGCTCTGCTTCTCTGTAATTAAGATAACAGAGAATTTAGAAAAAAATTTAATTTCTTTTAAGAGATTAATCTAAAATAAAACTTATATGTTATAAAGCAAAGATTAGAAGAAATATTACAAACTTTATTTTAACATAAGTATAACAGATTTTAGAAATATTACAGATAATATATATTTTATTTATTTTGTTCGGCTTATAGAAAATGACATATTACTAAGCTTGAAAAATGTATTTAATATTTCAAATCATTAAATTTCCGATATAATTGATGTTTCCGAGACAGTATTATCTTCTTCATACAGTGCTATTATCTTTTTATTCTAGAAATATATATGTAACAATAAGCTCCGGTCTCCCCTGCATAATAAAGACACTCGCTACTGTGATGAATATCTTTTCATTATTAATTAAAATATACATATATAGAGATGTAACAAGTAAGTTTATCTTTTTACAAAGACTTTCGTGACATTTATGAAATATCATTTTAGAAAATTCACATTTTTGTAAAGAAGAGGAATCTGTTGAAACAACATAACGATCTTTGTGTACGTCTCGTCTTTCCGTCTTGAAACCGGACCGCCCGGAAAAATGAGAGCAGCTCCCAGTTGAGCTCTCCGAGAAGAGAGTGGGGCGGAAATACACGAAGTTCAGATGGGTCAGCAGAAATTTGAGTGATTAGTGCGTGGCCGATCAGTGGACTCGAGATCAGCGAGGACGCTTGACCGTGACCGTGTCATCGCTGTTACGCTTTTCGAATCGTCTCGATCTTTCTTGTCGCGGCGTAATCAGCGTGTCGGACGACAGTACGTTCTTGGAAATCGAAGAGGGAGTTGTTTGCAGTACTAAGTGTAATTGGAAAATTGTCGAGAGTTTAAATTGTCTAAATTAAAGCTTGTACAAAGAATCGAGAGATATATACTTACACAGAAAACTAATAATTCTTCTATATAGAAATTAAAGATTGTGCTTGAATATAAAAGCCTGAGGACTTCTCGAAGAATCGAGAGAAAACGCTCGGCTTGAAATATCACTTTTAATTAGCGTGCCGCGCGACTGAATGCCGCGCGCACACGATTAAAATTTCATTTATTTTGAGACGGACGCTCAATATCGGGACCGCGCCGCCGACCACGAGTGCTATCATTGGCGCTTTTGCGTCAATCGATTTTTTTTCATTATTATTACCGCTTATCGCGCGGCTTACATAGTGGCTGGCACTGATGAATTGTCCCGTCGACGAGACCAGACATTTAGAGCTCACGAGATCTTCGTAGAGTCGACGCCAAGGACGTCGCAGCGTCTATTTCTGCGGCGTGCGAAGCGAAAAGTGTCCCGCCTCTTCGACTGACCGGAGAAGAGTGCTGAAGAGCCGGAATCCGCGCTCACGACTGCCGACTTTCGAGAAAGTGAAGTGATAAGGAAGAAGACACTCTTCATACATAATTCGTCTGCAATTGATTTTCGTCGGAAGTTAAGTTAACATTTATAGGACACATTGTGATAACACAATTTATTCGTGTATAACGGTGCGTCTCAACGAGATTTTTTTTTATTTGTTTCTGCGAAGATGCTAACGTTATAAATATAACTTTGGAGCTCTGTGAAGCAATATATACATATAATACGATAAAATTATCGTAAAACGAAAGAGCGCGATACCGCGTGAAGAGTTACATCGATATATAACTCATAAAATATACATCAACGTGAAGAAGATTGCGGAGAGATACCTGTTAACATTCCAACATGTTCCTCAACGAGACCATGATGGTGCTGGCGTACACAGCCAACATGATGGTTAACATGCCCGAGAAGACAGATTCGGGGAATATTAGCGAAGCTCAGAATATCTCCACCACGACCCTGTCGCCGGTGGAGATGGAGAACAAATTCGATTTGGACGATCGTAAGTGTCAGTCTCGAGAGATTTCGTTTACACGCACTTCTCTTATTTCTAAAATAACTCTTCTCTGTAGCTTAGTTAGAATACTCCGTAAGAAAAACAAGTACGAATACGGGAATATAAAAAGAGGAATAAAACATACAGGTCTTTGTTTGCTGCCTCCTCTGTATATACATTGTTTCTTCTTTGCAACAAATATTGCTATTCAGTTGAATTGAAAGTCGAATTAGGTGGATTAAGGAAACACCCGGAAGACAAAAGTCAGAAGGGAGTTATGCAGAGAGTAAAGCGAATGAGGGTTACTTATATATAACATTATACATAATCACGTGCGATCGTATGCTGCGCCGATCGCTAATCGCTGATCTCCACGCGCGGAGACAAAACATCAACGGGGTCTTCGAGGAACTGATTAGAGCGCGTGTGCGGAGCTATCATGGACGGCGTCGCCGATAACCCCTGACGAGTAATCCGTAGTAACGTTGGTCGCTCGAAGCCGTTTCGGTTGATATTAAGTGAAGGACGGCGAATAAATCAGTTAGATACGTACACGCCAAAATATTTGCTATTGAGGCACGTACGCCGAAACTTTTGTACAATTTCGCGGCGCGGAGGAATGTTTTGACGAGCATTCTCTATAGAATTCCGTGTACAATAACCAATTTCTCGTATAACAACAAATTATTTGCTCAATATAAATTGAAACAGATATAGTTATTTTGTTATAGAATTTATGAAAGCGATCAAGCTGATTAAAAGCTCAATAGTTTTTATGGCTGATAAATATTCAAGGCGCCTCGAGCATGGTAGCCCGATGTATGTGAACGTATGTCATTTGACCCGCAGGCGTCAACCTAGTTATTGACAATAACAGATGTATCGATCTGTTTTCGGTCCTTCGTTTCTGTATAATATTTATATTCTTCAAGGATGCAAAGCAGAAACAATTTTGAACAATAATTATAATTCGAACTAGACCGCGTTATGTGACTAACACAACTAAATGAGAGCATCTTCTACGGTCTCGGCTGAATCTAATGGTGCCTAATGAGTTCTATATGAATTTCTTAATTCCATTATTCAGCTGTTCAAACTGCGCACCGAATCAATTTCGGACTTGCAACGCAATTATTAGCTGAGGCTGGAACAGAGCTAGAGGTCACATTGATCTTCAATTCTTAATAAATCGATGCTTATAACAGTTATAACCCAGCAAACACAAAGTTATATGTAACGTGTATTTGTTAGTTATAATTTCCCACTCAACAATATAACTTTAATATAACTCATGTGTTATATTACAGTTATATTGTTGAGTGGGAAATTATAACAAGTACGTTACATGTACTTGGTATTTGCTGGCAAGCATCTTAAAATATTGAAAAGAACTTATTTCTAATTATCTATCGTTTCTAAGTAAAGATTTCACAATGATTGTCTGATCTATTTTAACCTATAATAAAATCGATTTTCAAGTGTGTTAAATTTAGACCATTGTTGCACTAAATTTTTTAATGCAGCTAAAAACAAGAAATAAAGGCAGTTTTTTTTTATTCACTACAGAATGGTACATGTGGCGATGCTACGATCCGTACGGCTGCTTCTATATCGGACCACCCTGGTCCGGGGAGAATCGACCGGTTTCCACATTTCCAGTTCGTCCGGACAACATAAACCCTCGTTATATACTTTATACACGTGAACAGGTCGAGAAGCCTTACGAGTTGAAGATCGATGACTTCGAGACGATTCAGAAATCGCCCTTGAACAAGAAAAACAATTTGTACTTTATTATCCACGGATTCCTGGACAATGGTGACAAAACGTGGGTGTTGGTAAGTGCCTCTCAAGATTTTTTTATACTTGTTAGAGAGAGAAATCGACTTTTCGAGAAATTTTGTAGATGTCTCTCGAAAAAAAATCTTGTGGTTATACAACGAGTTTAATAATTAAAAACAGACTTGTAGAATTTTATTAACTTTCTCGCTATTACAGATACACCGAGTTTTCATATTAATTTCTCCTTTTTTTTTTCAAGAAGACACATATATAAGAGATACATATAACGGTATATGATTTACACATATGAGAGATATACATATAACGGTTCATAATTTCGACACACGTCTTGAATTTGTTCTAAAATAAAAGTTTTACAATTGTACTGCTGTACTTGTCAAACTCTTCACTCGCAGACACACTCACACGTGAACGTTTTTTGACAGAGAGTGATGAAGGAGCTGCTTGTTCGGGAGGATTGCAATGTGTTGATCGTCAATTGGCTCGCAGGCGCTGGGCCACCCTACACCCAGGCGGTGGCGAACACGCGGCTGGTGGGCGCTATGACGGCACGCCTGGCGGCACAGCTGATCGAGGTAGCGGGATTATCACCCTCGAGGATGCACTGCATCGGGCATAGCCTTGGGGCCCATACCTGTGGTTACGTCGGATACAATTTGCAGTCCGACAGTAGATATCGCTACAAATTGGCGCGGATAATAGGTAAAATTTAATCACAGTTGAACGAACACAATAATCGTCGGCATGAAACTTTTAACATTTTTACATGAAATATAAATTATCCATCCGTCCGTGTAAATTTTGTTTCCATGATATTGCGCGACATAACGTCATCGCGCAACAATCAACAAGCGAGTCTTTATATATAATACATATATATTATATGATGCGGATGAATAAGCAGGAGCGAAAAATGATTGATTGAATAATCCTCCGAGGATTACGTTACGCGTACAAGAAAGTCAGAGACCCCTTTACGAGCGATTCAAGAAGCGATTGCGAGAGAGGAGAGTGTCAAAAGCCTCTTTATGCAAGGCTGAACGAGCGATTGCAAAAGGAAAGCGCGCGAGAGGTGTGCAGGAGAAAGGAAAAACGCGGGGTGAAGTCAGCCGGAGATATGCAAAAGAGTGGGGTGCGAAGGTGCGGTCGCGTTACGCTGCACCTTTTCTCCTCTTCCTCATTTTTCCGCGCGGAAATCGGTCAATGTCGAGTGGGTCGCCTCTGTCCCCTCCTGCAGTCGCAAACAGCTCGGAGCATTACGAAGATAGCCGATTGAATCGTAGATGATCAGGATAACAGTCGCCGCAGAAGCGCCTTGCTCGAAAAAGGTCCAACTCGGGTCAATCTCGCGGCACGTTATCAACCACGCAAAAATTGGGATGAAAAATGATATTAATAACAACGAAATTATTAATAACAAAAGTCAGGTACTTTCTCGAACCGTAACTTTTATCCTTAGTTGTGAGAAACTCTGGTAAAAAAAAATTCTCATATTTTAAAAAATTGTTACAAAGATTTCTGAAAAAATACCTTTTTTAAAACCTTAAGTTTTTTCAAATCTTATTAATTTTTTCTTCGGAAATTATAAAATGAGAAATCTTAAAACTCTATTTCAAAGATATGTGCAAAGAATTCTAGAAAAAGTGTGGACTTTCTCAGCATTTTTGAAAAATGTTCCAATTTATATTAAAAAATTTAAGAAACTCTTTTTAAAAAGTTATAAAATTATACAAACATTCTGAAAAATTCTGAAATTTACATAATTCTAAAAATTATGTAAAGACTTCTAAAAAGGTTTTGCCAGGAAATGCTTTAATCTTGAAAACATTATTTTATATTTTCTGCAATAAGTTTAATAAATAAAAAAAAATAAAAAAAAATTATAACTTTTAATATAAATACAAGTGAAATAATACAAGCGAAATAATCGGCGAGGATGCAAATGCGTGCGGAATTTCTGAGGGAAAAATATTTTTATTTAAAAAATTTGTTTATTCGATTGTTCACATTATACGCGCGTGTTTTAACGTCTGAAACCGTATACTTCAACTTTCCATCAGAGTTTCCATTACACAAACTTATAATTTAAATGATTATAGTGACTTTTTTTCAAACGTAATGAGCTAATAGACTCGACGATACCTTCACTGCAACAAGCAAATAGGAAACAATCGTCATTACGGTGAACAAATAACGACCATGAAATCATGTTACTTTCATTGTACTTTCCTGTTGATTTGTATGCCATCAGTGAATTTATATAACATTCGATATCGTACAATAGTGAACAGCGAGTATTATTCGAGCACGATGGATTACAGTTTGTAATTCATTCTGCCGCGGCAGGCAGAAATTAAAAATCGCAAGTTCGCAGGACATACCTAATCGTCGCGTGATAGGATACTACGTTCTCTCCTCTGCGTGACTCTTCGTCGTAAGTCGCACCGTTCATTATGCAATTTGCATTGTACCAACGACGAAATCGATTGGAGGCGTACGGAAAAGCGAGATTGTACGAGTCGGGGGGAGAAGTTAGCCCCGCGTAATTTCCACCCCTCCCTCCCCCCACCCCGGTGGAATCGATGAGATCGAACGCACCCGATCGGAGGTGGACGGGTTTGGTCGTTACGTAAGCTATCGATCCCATCGGGAACTACCAGGATAACAGAAGAAGGCGCGAAGTGTGTGTCGGCAAGGGCGGCGGCGGGGCCTATATCGTCAATGGCCGCGAGGCGACCCGCAGAATTCGCCGAGGGTCGGCGAAACGCGACGCCCTCTCTCCGCCTCGGCGCTACCCGCGTGGCGGGACATCCCCTAACCGAAAGGGGGACGTCTCGGAACCGCCGAGGACGGCCGAGGACGGGACGAGGCATGCGTTGGAGGACACCGCGCGAGAGCGAGCGTGCGGAGAGCGTGTGGTGGCTCCTGGACACGTCCGGAGACGGGATTGCGGTAAACAACCAGAATAAGAGAGCACGTTGCCCCAAGAAGTGGCAGGATAGCAGGAGGGATAGGCCTCGTCCGAATAAGGACGAGAAAGATAATGGGATATCATCAGTCATGCCGGGCGTGAAAGAGCCGCGTCCCGACGAAAATTGTCGAAGCGAGACGCGCAGGTCGTTCTCGCCGCCGCGCCGCGCCGCTTCGCCGCCGTGCACAAATATAAATGTTTTCCCGACGCGGAATATTCCAAGTTCATCGCGTGTAATTTGTAAATTCTGCCTAGGCGGGGGAGGGCGGGAAGGGGGAAGAAAATCATCATGTTATGCATCGTGACATCAAGATCATGCGATGCGTCGTAGCGATTATTTACCTTCGTAAAGAGACCAAGCGATTAACGTATTGTCTCTGCGAACCGCAAAATAACTTCCGCCTTTGCGCAATGTAATACGATGTTACAGCGGCGGAACGTATGTACTGTAATCGTTACGTGACAGGAGCTGAACCTTGTGCGCCTTATAAGTCGAGCGAGACGAACGTTCATTAAGATCGCAGAACGATATATCGAATAGAAGAATGAATCTTATTGCTTCGCACGTATTGTTTTCAAAATTTGTTAATTTCACCGGCATGTCTGGAAACATTAATCTAAAATTCTTGTATTAATGTTACGAATAATTTCGTAACTATAACTATTAAAGTATATTAGAATATTATATATAATTAGTTTTATATATTTCTTACATTCGTGATAAGAGCATAGCAGATAATTAAAAATTCTAAGATTTTTCAGTATCACGAATTTTAAAGTTTACTTAGTATATATTATTTATTATAAATTTTATAATTATAATATATTAATTTGTATATAATGTAGGTATATTTTATACATATTTCATATATATTTTTTATAATTTATAATAATATACATACTTAAGTATATATTTTTATACAAATTTACATGCATATAAATTTGACAAAATTTAGATCACATATAAACGAACGAAAGAAATGCGACAATTCTCTGTAGAATTTCTTAAAAAGCGGACAATTCTTTGTATCAACTGCCGCCCAATTCCAATGCAGAATTCATTCTCTTTGTTACAAATTTATTCCGCCGACGTGCCGTATTCGTGCGGTCTGTGCCAAACTCGTGCGCCGATTTCGACTGCCAATTTTGGTTGCCGAAACGATTGTTGTTTGCCCTAACACTTGTCACGTTACAATTTCTCTGCCCACAAGGTCTTGATCCAGCGGAGCCGCATTTCAGCAACACACATCCGATGGTTCGATTGGATCCGACGGATGCCAACTTCGTTACAGCCTACCATACTGACTCAAACTTGTTCATCAGCGGTGGTCTAGGCATTATGCATCCAGTGGGACATATCGATTTCTATCCTAACAGTGGACGTAATCAGCCTGGCTGTAATGAAGGCGTGCTCAATTCTATTACCTTGGAACGCGGCAGTTTTTTTCGCGGTGAGTTTCCGATTCGCTTTCATCCGATTTCGGAAAAGAGAGATTATTTTACGTTAAAACGCTCCATTAAGAGAAGATACCAGGATGACAGGTCGAAAAATTAAGTTGTCTTTAATATATCGCTCATTTACTACAACAATCGCCTAACTCAAAAATTGTAATCTTTTTGTCTGCAAAGAAAAGAAAATTCTGATGAGAATTGAATACATTGAATGAACTAATAGTACTTTTGTCCCATGCATTCTTACAATTAGTAGACCAAATTGTAATATCAAAATCGCATTTAAAAATGATGTTACAAAATTTAATGATTTGAAATATTTTAACTGGAAAATTTTTTGAGTTATGTCATTTGATGTAGCAAATGAGTGTAGCGTGTTGCGTAATAATTAATAATAAATTTTCACATTTTACGTTTTTATGAATTTCGAAGTATATAAATTTTAAACGATGAATTGGAAGAAAAGGAAAATTTAAAAAATGTTAATTTAATTAATTTAAATAAGATATAAAATAAAAAAATCAGTGTCGTAAAAAGCTACTTGACTCAATATTCTTTCGCTTCTAGGCATTAAGATAAATATTATTTATGAATTTTTAATCTGAAATTATATCGTGCGATCGTAGCTTTATTTTATTTAAAATAGTACTTTTTTTTACAAAATGGCGGCCATTAAAAATCAGTTTGTATATATTATAGTAGGGCCATGGCAGCTCATTTATTAATTAAATCTGCTGTTAGCATATTCCTTCCGCTAAGCTTTTTTTCTTTCCGACATGTTTCAAGTACTCATTTTTTTTCTCAACCTGATTTATATAGGATACAGGCTAAACCATTTTTTCTTAAAGATTCCTATGTTCTGGACCTGAATACTACTTCGAGCGACCTGAAGCGCTCTCGAAAATGTTCCATAATCTCGTTACTTCTTCGAAAAGTTTGAAATAAAATTTCAGAAATATATTCTTTAATGATTGAATTTTTTTAAATAATGCAATTATTTTTTTATCCATCACCGTGGTGTCTCCTCTTAAGAGAAAAGAACATTCGATTGTCAAAAATTATCTATATATAATTCTTTCTTATAATTGATACGCCTCTTCTTTCAGGCATAAAGCGATTCCTTGGTTGCAATCATATCAGGAGTTACGAGTACTTCATTGAGAGCATAAATTCGCCCTGCCCGTTCATAGCCGTGCCATGCAACTCCTGGGACAAGTTTCAGCAGGGCGGTTGTTTCGACTGCGTGCACCAGTATTGCCCAAGATTCGGACTGGACGCGCAGCCCGGAAATTACCATGCTTCTGTGTACCTGATGACTGGATCTGACAAGCCGTTCTGCAGTTAGTATAATTCTATGTAATAAATAGCAAGTATAGAACCTCGAAAATGTAATAATTAAAAATAATAATTAAAGATTCTAGAAATAATTAATGAGAGAAATGGCGCAGTAAGTAGTGCGCACATTAATTTTCAAATATTCCTAAGTCAACATTACTCCATCCTTGTTCGAACATTTCGGTTCCACTTTCAGCCATCCTCCGCGAGGTTAACTCTCGTCAAACGCTAACGGAAAGACCGAAGTGAAATCACTTTCTGTTAGCGTTTTACCATTGTGGAGTTAACTTCGCTGAATCAAAGTGGATCAAAATGTTCGAATAAAAGATGAAGTAACATTAACTTGAATATTTGAAAATTAACGTTCGCACTGTTTACCGCGTGCCGTTAGCCATTTCTAAAATCTTTAATAATTCTATTTATTTGTAAGAGAAGGAGGGGGGGGAGGGGGCAAAAAGTGACAGGGGGCAAATAGTGTCACTTTAAATTTCTCCTCTTTCCCGCGTCTATTTTACCACTACTCGTTAATAAAAAGACAGTTCTCAAGCATCTAATCATTCTCTGATAAAAATCTCTATAAAATTCAATTCATTTATTCTCTATAAAAATCAAAAGTCAAATATAGCGGAGAAATTTAAAATTTTGTATTCGTAAAATAAAGTAAAACCTAGATCTTTTTTTGATATTTGAAATTATATTTTCTTAATTGCTAAATCGTTGAATGAGATCTATTCTGTGTCATACGGTGCCTTTTCCCTCTATTTTGATATAATTCCTATGCTTGTATATTAATTTTATTTCTTCACGGAAAGAACAATTTTGCTGAATCCAGATTTGAAATTAATTTTTGTTCAATAATCAAAATTATTTTGTGCGAAAGTCAAAATGATTGCTAGAATATCAAAACGTTTTATAGCAATACTTATCAGTTTTAACATTCCAACAAATTAATTTGATGATTTAATAAAAAATTATTTTCAGATCTATTTTTAGCAAAATTTTTAGGTCTTTCAACAAAATCGTTCTTTCCGTGTAGGAGTACACACTCCTATTGTGTCTACGTAAAGTACACACTTAGATCTCGAGGACCCCATCCTTACTTGTTA
>NW_012026826.1:259983-261864 GCF_000956235.1 Wasmannia auropunctata | reverse complement strand
CAACACATGCCACAGCAATTAATACAGCACCAACAAACGTCATACTGCAATAATAAGTAATAATAACGTCAAAATAGTAAGATGGTTCTATATCAACGTCTGAATGCAGCCATCGCCAACTTGTTATTATGCCTTCCCCACTCACAATTAGCAATTAATGCTTATGTAGTAGTCAATGTATTTGCATTGTTTAAAAACAAATTTTAATTGTTTTCAATATTAGTGGAAGATTGAAAAGCGAGATTTCGATAAATAAAAAATTGAAAAGATTGTAGAACTTTTATGTTAACTATATATATGATTTATTAACAAATTGGCTGGCATATGGTCTTAAAATTTATTTTTGTTGCTTACTATGATGCTACGCAATATTTTGTTACATAATATACTACGCAGTGTTGTTATACACTATATTATATGTCATTTTTGCATATCGATATATATAATTGTACCACTTATGATTAGAAAAAACCTATACGTAGAATATTTTTTGTACGTATTCACGTTGAAATTTTCCGAATATATATAGTTATCATTCTTTGGACAATTGGAGATTATTACCCTGACTGCATTATACGTAAAAAAGATGTGCTCTCATTGTGGTCTCAAAGTCGCAGATACAATATGGTATGTAAAATGTGTGTATTTCATTAAAGAGACATCTTAAATAAGTTAACTTAAAATATTTTATTACTTTATTTTATCTGGTATAATGCTACAAAGAGTTATAAATTTTTTCAGGCGTTCTATCAAAAGGCTACGCCACAGAAAGTACAATCTCTGCTCTCTGCCTGCACTAAACGTGGCAAGCAATTAACGTCATTATAACTTATCACAATAAAATTATTTAATTCAAAAATCAAATATATATTTAATAATATAAATCGTTGCAATACAAAAGTGCGCAGAAATTTTATTCAAAGGATATTTTCTTTGATTTAACATATTTTCGCATTATACTTTATTAAAGTTCCCGTTTTTCAATTCTGATTTTTAAAGGCTCAAACAAAAGATAATAATACATCTGCCCTTAATTTTATTTTATTTATCTTAACACTTTTATTTCTATTTTAAATACAAATGTCCGTGTCAAAGTAGCTAAGATAACTTTTATAGAAATCATCGCGTATTTTGAACCTGCAAGTTTAGTTATAAGTAAATTTGATTGCAATATTTTGTAATTTATTCATGCTTACCTAAACAATTTCTTGGTCCGTCACTGAAAAGGATATAATAATACAAATGACAATCTTTTATTTTTTCTGGTAGAAATTTATCTGGCTCAAACTTCAATGGATTCGGTACCAGTACTTTTCATTTTGAAACATCCGCATAAATGCTAGGATAACGTTAATGTTTTTCGGTAAAGTTACATGTCCTGAAACGTGTATTATTTGTATTTAAACATTACTACAAAAAAGAATTTACGTCTTGAATTGTATACATGCTGCGTCTATTTCTGTCCGGTTTTTTCTGTATTGCTTTTTATACTAAATAAGAATGACTCAAACAAGAGCCAAACGTTTGCGTTTTAAATTGTATCTATTAATTAATATATATTTTATTTAAAATACACTATTATCCTGTGTCTTATTTATATTGATTACTTATATTGATTACTTATATTGATTTCATTCATATTTGTTGATCTAAATATTGATATAAAACGTTTAACAAAACAAATTTAAGGATACCATTCTAAAATATATATAGATGGTATATGAAAAAAAGTAGCAAATAATATCAGGTCAAACCTTTGTTAATATATTCAATAGAATTGTGCGAATAGTTCGAATTCAAATTGAATCGAATTGAATCACAATAGATTTGATTCGATTCAAATTCGAATCTGCAATATTCGAAATCGAATAGTTCGAGAAT
>NW_012026826.1:258037-259963 GCF_000956235.1 Wasmannia auropunctata | reverse complement strand
GACGTGTGCTTTCAGATCTGTTTTTAGCAAAAGTTTTAGGTCTTTCAACAAAATCGTTCTTTCCGTGTTTCAGTAAAGTTTTGAAGGAAAAAAAAATAGCTCCTATAGGGCAAATAATGACGTGTGCTCTTCCGATCTTAATGACAAGTCAAAAAGCTTTTATAATATTTGAATATGATTTTTCTAATTCATTTGGGATTATGAGATTAGATATAAGGCAATATCCAGAATAAATGTGATTTTCAACAAGAAATACTAGCAAATAATATTACTACTATTATTTATCAATAAATAAAAATTTACATATGGCAGAGTATAGAAATTAATATATAAATCACCTTATCTAATCTAAATGTCAAAAGAAAGATCGATTAGGAGTTAAAAATTATGTATTGTGTAATTGTCCCATAGGGTGTCACTATTTACCCATATATAAGGTGGAGCAAATAGTGACAAATGTAGGTTTTAGTTTTTATGAAAATCTAGTCCGTATACATGACTTATGGAAACTAAGTTTTTTGTATATTTGAAAGTGGAAAGTACTCTTTCAGTGAAAAATCATATCTTGTAGACTTGAAATTAGCTTATCGGGGAGAGAGGAAAAAATCCGTCACTATTTGCCCTCCCCCTTCCTATACTAAAGTTGAAATCGAACGCGGGTTAGCGCAATTCATTTGCCTTTGTAAACGAGTTTAAATACTGAGAGAAACTTAAATTTGAACGATTGTCGTTTCGTCAAATTACAGAGGCCCACTACAAGGTGACGATAAACATCTCGAAGACGGACGAGAGTCTGTCGCACGGCGGTGAGGTTGGCATGTTCGTCGTGAGCGTCATCGGCACGAACGGCAAGAGAACCGAGAGGATGCAGCTCAGCTCGACCTCGAAGTACTACGAGCCCGGCAGCACGCACACGATCGTGCTGCCCGGTGACGTCGTCGGGAAGCCGCACTCGGTGGAGATCACCTGGGAGTACCAGACCTCGGTCTTCAATCCGCTCACGTGGCGGCTGCTTACAACGCCGCGTGCCTACATCGACTCGCTCGTTGTAAAGAATCTGGAGACCGATCACGAGTAAGAAACACACCGCTTGCCTCGCGCTTGCATTTCTCCCGGCCCGCCGCGCCGGCGAGGAGGTGTCATGTCTGCATTCCACTTGATGCTCGCAACGCTCTTGGAATCATTTCATCTTTGTTGTTTATCAAATAAAGACAAACAATGCTCGCGAGCGTTGCGAGCGTTATAGTATCGGTCCACAATAAGGCTTTCAAGCCTTACACCGTAAGATATTGACCAATTACAATCAATTGTTTTCCTCATATTCGATTACGATTGGTCTATTTCTTACTTAGGGCTTAAAATCCTTATTGTGGACCGACACTTAAGGGGAGATATACACCTAGGAGCCGGAAAAAAAGGTCATTTTTGTGAATTTTTTGAAGGAAAACTATTTGAAATTTCGGATTGGGAGTTTTTCTATCTAAAAGTATACACATTCAGGAATATGTTCAATTTTTTTTATTAAAAAAAATCAAAAATTGACGAGGTTGTTGTATAGTCTTCGGAGCGCCGTAAAAAAATCCGGGTAAACGGTACCCACTGGCGTTTCTTCAAAAATCATCTCAAACAAAAAAACCAAAAAGATTATTAAATTAGATACTATAATCTTGTACTTGTCATAGCCGATTTTGAAAATATCGATTTATGACAAAATGGCGGACGTTTGAACATAACATAGCGATTTTTCGACAAAAATTAGTTATTATTTTGCCTATAAAACAAAAACTAAGCAACGAAAAAAAAAATCCTATGACAAGTACTAGATTATAGTATCTAATTTAATAATCTTTTTGGTTTTTTTGTTTGAAATGATTTTTGAAGAAACGCCAGTGGGTACCGGATTTTTTTACAGCGCTCCGAAGATTA
>NW_012026826.1:255653-257987 GCF_000956235.1 Wasmannia auropunctata | reverse complement strand
TGTGCTCTTCCGATCTGTTTCCTTTCTTGTTTTGTAATATAATATCATGGTTATCATGCTACGTAAGTATATATAACTTTAATATTTGTAAAATTTTAATTGCAAAAAAATTAATCAGTGCTCTGATTGATCGATATTTTGACTTTTTAATTATGACTTATATAAGGCTCTTGAATACTCTAACAATATTGTGCTCATTGACATTTTAATTTACTCATCAAACGATTAATTATATCTGTTTTAACCTGCAAAGCAATAAGTAATTTTTGACATTTTTTTAATATGGTGATATTATATTACGTTATTTGTATACCAATATTTATAATGTATTGTACTATATGTATATTTATGATACGAATTAGAAAAACCCACACGTGGAACAAATTTTGTATGTGTTTCGTCATATTGTAATTACTCGTTATCATTCTCAATTAACCAAAGAATGATAACGAGTAATTATAACATGACGAAACACATACGAAATTTGTTCCACGTGTGGGTTTTTTCCGTACCGTAAATATATAGTACAATACATTATAAATTAGAGATGTGCGAATCAAGCCTTTGCATGGTTGAATCGAATTAAATCGAATTTTTATAACATGTTCGAAATCGAATCGAATCGAATCTCTTTAATTCAAATATAAATCGAATCTGAATTAAATTTTCCCAGATTAACATTACATTAGGCGATCGATTCAAAATCGAACCATTGTTGATTAGAAATTCTCGAACTATTCGATTTCGAACTATTTGCACACCTCTATTATAAATATTGGCATACAAATAACATAATATAATATCTCCATATTAAAAAAATGTCAAAAATTACCTATTGCGTTGCAGGTTAATACAGATATAATTAATCGTTTCACCATTGATCATTTTAGTCACTTTAAGCCTGTTTTGTAAAACTTAAAAATATTTGGGAAGACAATTAAACTTTTGCTGTATATACTTTTGGTTAAACGGTTTATTAAAAAAATATTTTTGTTTCTATGTCAAATCAAATACTTGGCAACTTGTATGATCTCATATTTGTTTTTGGACAATTTTTATTTGTTAAAATAATATTTTTGGTTTAGGAAGGATGTTATGTACTTTTTTATATACTTGGCGTAAATTTTTTTTTTAAAAGTTTTTTTTTGTTATCTATTTCCTCAAATTATGTTTAAAATTATCCCCACGCAACGTTACTAGTAAATAGCTCTTGATAAATTCCAACGTTTCTTATAAATAGCGCTTCATAAATTCCAACTCCTCAGTCCTTTTCAAGTTATTGCCAAGTACGTATTTACTAATAAAAAAGTAAGTAATTTTTCGTTTAGCATATATTTTATTTTAGATATTATTATTTTGAATAAATTTAAAACTATGTGGATGTTTAATTAAACAAAAATGACTATAAATAAACTTTTTATATTCAATATATTTGATTTCTATATTCTTATAAAAGTCACAAGATTCTTCCTTACATATAAATATCAATAAGAATTGTTTACTCCTTTTATGTTCGCTTTACACATAATAATAATAAAATAATATTAGCCTTTATATTAAAAATGTATTTATGCTTCACATCAAAACTTATTGTCGATAGAGAAAATGCATTCTGCGGCTTTGATTCTGTCTTTGTCAGCTGTAATGATGGTTAATTCCTTCGTGGCTTCCTATCCCGGGGGAAAAAATATGTCCACAAGTGAGTTTTAAATAATACATATATACGTATTACTCAATTATTACACAGAAAACAATAAAATTAAATATTGTACACTGTACAGTATTCATACATTAGTTTCAATATATATATAATAATAGTACATACATATAGAGATAAATAAATACAGTGAATTTCGAAATAAAAAGGAATCTATTATATATAAAGATAAATTAGTTCCTTTCAAAATACTCCCTTTCGCTTCTAATACATTTATCCCATCACAATCGTTCTTGTCACATGCTAAAGCAGTACTGGAAGAGAGATTCATAAGCCTTTAGTTGCGCTGCAAATTCGTGACTTCTTCGACGTTCTGAATTAATTCAAAACGTTTACAGTGAATTCTGAATATTATAAAGGCTTATTGAAGTGTTTAAGAAACGAAGAATGTACATAGAAAAAGACTTGAGAAATGGGCAAATAGTTTTATCCTCTATGATAACGCTCCGTGTCACACATCGTTTCTGATACGGCAATTTCTGTTAAATAAAACATTACGGTGTGTTCACATCCACCGTATTCACGGATTTGGTACCACGGATTTGGTACGTGCGACTTCTGGTTTTTTCTAAAAAAAATCAAAATGACATGAAAAGTAAACGTTTTAAATCAATTCA
>NW_012026826.1:238731-255603 GCF_000956235.1 Wasmannia auropunctata | reverse complement strand
TTTCAAGTAGTTTTCCTTAAAAAAATTCACAAAAATGATCTTTTTTTTCCGGCTCCTAGGTGTATATCTCCCCTTAAGTGAAACGCAGCCCTACAGCTAGAGAAAAGACCGGGATCTCGGTACGCCGCGAGGATCCTTGGAACACGCGACATTTCGCGCGACCGTTCTTGCGAGGCTTAAGGAAATAATCGTAAATCCCTTGCCTGTCTCACGCACGTTGCGTCTTTATAGCTTCTCGACGTGGACTTTACAGTCGCGCCAGCTTATCTGCCGTGCAATCGCGCGCCGCACGCGTCGTTCTTCATTAATGCGCGAACGTTTCGACATTTGTTGCGACGAGAGGAAAAAAGAAAACATCAGGGACGAGCGTTCGTCGTAAGTGAACGAGCCGTTGGCATTCGAAAGGTCGGACGTACATAATTGCATTAATAACATTAATTACACCAGCGCGGTCTGTGTAATTGCACGGACGGCTATTATGTATAATTATTAGACGGAGTTGCGTAAGAGGCTTCTGTTGTTTGCAACTCTATTTTTCGTTGTTTTTCTTTTTTAGGGTCACCTTGTGTCCGGACAGTACGAAAACATTGATCGCTAACCAACCCAAGATCCTGACCACGGAGAACTGCCGCGACACGGAACGCAACACTATTTCCACATGAAGGACCAACGATGAAATCAACGCGTGTCTCACCCTCTCTCACACAATCAAGGATTGAATCTCATTGACATAATTTTGAAACTAATATAATATTTCGTTGAACGTACATAATTGGATTTCGCGAGCGACAACCAAAATTAATCTCTGTATACGCTTGTCATCGAGGTGAACTTCGTCCTGTCCGTAGCGTGAAAACTTAACACAAAATTTAACAAATCGCTGAAATTATACTAGTTTCAAATTGTGCTCGCAACGAGATGGACGAGAAAAGTCGACGACTTGCTCGTTAATCGAAATAAGACTCATTAACTCGCACGAAGGTAATTGCAACGATGGCATTTGGAGGCTGCAGAGATTCTTCTACTCTTTCTCATATAGAAGCCGCGGATAAAGAAAAAGAGTGGATAATCTAATGGTGATAGTCCATAATGCCACGTAGGAAAAAGCCATTATTCAACGTGGAATTCTAAGAATAATCGTGTGATAAATTAAACGGCGGCGCGGTCTCCGTAATCCCTATACGGTACGTGACTCCACGCGAATGACATTTAATCTCCGGAAACTCCGCTTCGATTCGTGCTGCTCGTTCCGCGGCTGTCGTCAGTCGTAGGCGAACAGCTCGCGATCGCGAGCCCAGGCACGAATCGCGCATAATAGCGCCGGTTTCCCCTCGCAACCAATGGCAAAGTCACGATCCTTTCACTGTCATTATGCGCCCGGGGTCTCCGTTTCTCTCTCGCTCTCTCTCTTTCTCTTTCTCTTTCGCCGTCTTTCCTCTGCCGAGAGCTTTCGTGCGACGACGTCGTCGTCGTCGTCGTCGTCGTCATCGCCGCCGCATCGGCAAATTGTCGCTGACCCCGTAATTTGTGATCGTAAATGCGTCAATCCCACTTTGCTCGCTCATGCAAGACCCCAATGGCGACAATGGCGTAACTAACAACGCTTGGCATCGCGCAATAAATTTTACGACAACGGAGCTTCCCAGTATGGAAAGAGATGAACGCGCGAGACGCGCGAGGAAAGGAAATTTTTTTTTCTAAGCGCGCGAAAAAGAAGTCCTACACTAAAACCAGTGTTCGATAATCAACGCGACAAATATTACGCGATGTTTGATTAGTCCGTTATAAGGACGACGAATAGAAAATAGTTCTAGTATAATTTTGCAATCTCGTTTGTCGCATTGAATTAAGCAACGCAAAGTGGGCCGGGCGCGTATACGATTTCTGCATTCCGAATGAGCTACGAAGATCTATTGAGGAATTTCCTACGAAAGCGTATGATTCGGTTTCGATACATTTATAGACAATCACAATCGTGTTCACAGATTTCATAATCTTAAGGTACAGGTTTAGCGAACGTAACAGTTCCGGTGTAGGAAGAAGTGAGATTTGGAGGATATTTTAAGTTAGGATAAACTCACTGAGCTAGTTAAGTTTTAGTTAAGTTGTAGTTAAGTTTCAATGATACGTGAATTATTTAATTTTTCGAGCCAGCGCATATTTATGTATACACAAATACTTCATTACATAATATATACAGTAAGTTAGTGAGCGATTTCCTGGTGAAAATTGTTCTTAGAATTCTTTATATAATTTTTCAGAATTTTTATACAGAATTTCTGTATAATTTTTAGATAACTTTCTAGGAAATTTCTCGAATTTTTTATATGAATTGGTATAAAGTATTGCTTTTTAGACGTACTGAAAAAATTTATATCTTTTCTAAAATTCTTTTTATGCTAATAAATATATATATCTGAAATATTTTAGAATATTTTAGGATCTGAAATATTTAGGAAATATTAAAAAAAATTTTTGAATATAAAAAAATTCTTAAAAATGTTATGAAATACGAGAATTTTTTCGCCAATGTTATCTGTTATGACAAGAATTATTCTTAAGGAAGTGTACATACAAGTAAAATTTATTAAGAAATATTTCACGTAATGTCGTTATTTCACTCCGTTATCTGATTTGTCAAAGCGCGTGTGCCGATATTCCGAATAAATTATTCGAAAAAAAAGAAGAAACTTTCTATTTACAATACGCCGTCGGCGCATACTCGAACGTACGCCTGTCGCAGACCTGAAATAAGCGTGCCGCTGTCAAAAAGTAAAAGAGACGGAATTAACGAACTGGAAAAAAAAAGTATACAGGAAATAATATATCATTTATCCCAAAGTCATTGCCGCGGCGGAACCAAGTTCCGCATTCACTTCACGTTTTCTATCGCCGCGTTGGTCGTCTACGTTCGGCACGTAGATTGGCTTGTTTTACTTCTTGATCTTTAATACGCGAGGTATAATTCAGTATTGGTAATTTTCTTCGTCTTTCTCTCTCTCTCTCTCTCTCTCTCTCTCTTTCTCTCCCTTTCAACCCGCAATTTTGATGCAAAGAAACAACGGCGGTCTCCCACCCCGATGTTATGTCTGCGCGGAGCGAGTCGCCGCGCTCGCTCGGATCGAGATCCCGTATAGGGGGCCCTTCACGTACCCCCGAATGAACCTCGACACCTGGCCGCTCTATGCCCGATGGTGGGCAGGCAGCAGAGGTATTCCGGAGCAGGTTGCGAATCCGCCGCGGTGTGCATTCGAGCAGTCGAGCGCCGGCCCTCTCACCGCGCGCAACGTTTCCCGTTCCTCACGTCACGAGTGCGCCGTCACGAAACGAACGGCGACGGCGACGGCGGTGGTGGCGGTGGCGGTGGCGGCTCGTACACACGTTTTTCCCCCCCTCGCCACAGTGTGGTTCCCTCTTTTTAACGTAACGAGGTAACGGAGGCAGCCAGATTTCCACATTGACCGTCGGCACCGAGACACCGTACGACGAAAAAACACACGTCGTACACAGTCGAGTCTCGGAGCGGATTGATAACGCCGGGAGGGTGATGCGAAGTGGCTCGGACACGCGGCTCACGAAAAGAGAGAGACCACGTGGATACACGGCGACGATCTGAACGACGGCTGCGTGGGAAACTAATTCCGCGATGGACCGATAGACGACGGGATGGACGACGCGTGACATGAGAGAACGATTGCGAAAATGTGAGTTGATCGTGAATTGTATATCGACGTTCAAATTAAAAAAAAAAAAATCGAATATGCGCGACGGAAAAGAAACGCTTAGCTCGGAAGTGCGAAGTCGAGCGATAAACGGTGCATCATTAGCGTTATACACGATTGAAAAATGTCTTTACGACTACGAGCCTATAGTAAGTTTCAGTACGCTCGATAAACGTTATCTATTTCTTTGCGTAACAATCGAAAATAGTTAGTTTATCGAAAATACGAAATAAATTTCGTAACAATCGAAGTAACTCAGCAAATACAGACTTATAACTACAATATTGCAGCAACAATGTAATATTTCTGTAATATAGCTGGAATGCTGCTGCAACATTGCAGTTATAATTTGTGTTTGCAGGGAAGGACTCAAAAATAATTTTTTTTTCCGAGAAGGAATATTAAATTTCTCAGAGAATTAAATTTTTTTCATTGAAATACAAGACTGCAAAGATTCTTTCCAGTTGTTTACAAAATATTTTAACGTAAGCGCTGCAGTCATATTACTATTACGACCTTGGCAAAACGGTGTCGCGTAATAATAATTACATGAGTCACTTTACACTCGACGCGCACGTGAATCCTGACTGCGTTCGGATTAATTTAGATGTATAAATAAAATATCGTCTTAATTCCTAATATCACTATCGTTTTCCCGCATTTGTCACAGCTCACTTTCTTAGACGCTTAACCACTCATGTCGCGTTGGAAAACACCGTTTACGCGATGCATGAGTGCGTCGCTCTTAAGACGATTCCGATTCAAAGCACGTGTTGGAAATCACGACGCGTGTCCGATCGCGTCGCTTTTTAAACAGTGCTGCAATACGATTTATTTATCGACGGTGTGTCGGCGATACTCGGAAAAAATTATTTTCTTATTGTCCTGCAGGTGCTGTAAAAAAGCTCGTTTTTGCGATGCAGAACGTTAAAACGCCTTTCTTCTAAATAGAATTTAACAATTCATTTCCTGCCTTCGGCATAGAAGTGCCTTTCATCCTGCATCTGCTTACCATTCGCATGAACACTCTAAGTAGCAAATTGACGTTATTTGTCGTCATTTTGACGTCAAAATGATATTAAGATGATCTCATCTTCGAAGATACTTTGACATAAAAAAAAAATGATGTCAGCTTGCTGGGACACAGAATGCGTTTCGTAACATTTTGTAAACTGGTTTACGGAATTTATAGAGCTGAACTTCAAGTGTTTCACCGCGCGATCGTACGGAGAGCATTCTGGCGATATATAACTCCGACGATTTCGGATACGTGCACGCGCGCACGAGGGGAAAGAACGGCAGCTGTACGAATGGAGTTAGATATAGGCGAGTAACGCGAACTTTCTCCGGGAGACAAGCCCACGTCTACGTAGGCGTGCACGCAGACCTTCCACTGCGGGATCATACCGGACCGATCTAGCCGAGTCTCTCGAGCGAGTAAAAGAGAGAGAGAAAGAGAGAGAGAGACTGCACGTCGCCGTCCGCGTGAATTGGTTGCGGCGATGCCGAGCCGAGCTCCACGATTCCTATACGCGGAAAGAACGACTTTGTTGAAGTATATAAAAATTCGGCCAGATACGGATCTGAAAATAATTACGTTGGATCGTGAAAATAATTATAATTATGTAAGACTGAAGTGTGATGATAAATTGCAAAAAGTTTCCATGTTCTAGCTATCGGCTTTGAGTGATAGAATTATTCAGATAGTCCGACATAATTATTTAGATCTGTATCTGATCTGGATAGCTAGAACATGGAAACTTTTTGCAATTTATCATCACACTTCAGTCTTACATAATTATATAATTATTTTCATGATCCAACGTAATTATTTTCAGATCCGTATCTGGTTGAATTTTTATATACTTCAACAAATTCTTTCCGCGCAAAAAAATGACTTAGTAATAGTAACGAAATTTCAATAGCTGAATCAAACTTATTGTTAGCTATAAGAGCTAATTGTCTTAGGGGGGGGGGGTCATTGCTAAGTTTTGGCTATTACAGAAAAAAAAACATTCACTGTGACAAAAAAATTTATTAACTGAAATTAAAAGTATATATTAGTACAGGCAGCTAAAAAGATGGCATGCGTACCTAAATGTCTTATCATGCGCACATTTAGCACACAGAGCTAAGTTTATAGCTACGCGCGAAAATTTGATTTGTAATTGTTTCTGAAGTGTGGCACTGCCATATGCACATCTACAGTGCGTTTAGTATTTATATTTTCCAGTATATAAGCTATATACTGCAAATATTATTACTCTATTGCGAAGATAAAATAGCATAATAGATTCTGCTAAATATCATTTGATTTTAGCAGCAAATATTTTTTGCTGTAGCACCTACATTTTAATAACTAATAAATTGAACTTTGGTAAACGACATTAGCTGACCCTATATTTTAACGACATCTTAGCTGCCATAGCTATATTTTAGTTAGCTTCATTGGCTAATCTTTTTTCTGCGTGTAGCCTTTTAGATACTTCAGTAAAACTTTTTTTATATAAGGAAGTTTGAGGTGCGTGCGGAAATCCGGATCGCCGATCTTGCGTGTACTGTCGATTAGCTCAAGCTGTTTTTTAGGTGAAGAAAAAACGAGTTTTTTTTTACTTCGGAGTAAAAACTTGAGTAAAAAACCGGTCTTTATAGTAAAAAAATAAAAAAAATTTTTACTGCAATCCTGAAAAAGAGATAAGAGAATTAACGTTTCTTGATATAGTATTCATGTTTCTTGATTCAGCGTTAAAACGCTTAATTTTATAAAGTTTACGTTATTTCGGTATTGTATAATATCTTTTGTCTTTATAATTTTAAATATCTCTCGAGGTGGAAACATGAACAATTAAATTCAACCAACACGAGCTTTGAATTCCTACTTGCTACCGACAATGATCTAAGCAATACGTCCATGGCCACTGTCACTTATTGTAAATCATTGCACCACATTTTGAATGTACAGAATAATTTACAGAAATCTTTTGAATGAATATAAAACTTAAATTCTAGAGCGATAATACTGTCAAATGTCAAAAGAAAAGGCATATCCGAGTGAAAAACTGTTAGAGTCAGGTAAAAAACTGATTGTTTATTGCTCAAAATTTCTAGGTTCTTTTCTAGTAATTTTTCTTTAGTCTAATCATATGGTCCGCAACGTGTTTATCATTTCCATTTTTCTGTTTTTAGAATTAAATAAAAAAATTGATATTTTTTATTCATATAATTTTCAGTTTTTTTTCGTCAACATGAAATTTTTATCTCTTTTTTTTTCTAATCATACTGTCCGCAGGAACCGTATTTATCACTTTCGCTTTTTTTCCTTCTTTCGTATTCAAGGCAACAGCGTCGTGTCTCGCGAAATAATTACAGCGTACACGGTATATGATTAACCACCGTTAAATATTTGCCCCGTCAACGAGCTTGCATAGATCGATCCCGTCCGGCCGTTGCTGGCAGCGAGATGAAAGTCCCGGAAAACTTAAAGATCTTTTATTTAAAGATATTTGTGCTTCGAGACACGTTTGACCAAGGTCCAAGGCATCGAGACGGCAAAATAGACGGAACGACAAAAATAGTCTAAAGCGACGCTTGAAGATTTATTTAACGACGTACATGGAACTGCCTGATGCCTCGCAACGACGATCTTGATTAAAGCGAGAAGCAGGATTTTTAACATTTTCCTTGCTCCTACAGATTTGCATATCTTGTGACGTAGATCTTTTAAAAAAAATAAAAGAACAGAAAGGTCTAAATTGAAATCATGGCTGAAGTGACATTTTTTGCAATAAATTCTTTACAGTTTTAGTCTTTTAAAAAAGATGCTTATTAGCACCAGTATCGATAAATTGATTATTAATTTAACCTTTGATATTATACTATGCCAGTTCAAGACTGCATTTCAAGACTGAAAATACTTGGCGCGCAATTTGCACACGAAAAAAAGAATGGTTTTGCTATTAAAAATTCTAAAAAATTTAGCTAGATATAGATCTGAAATAAATGATAATTTTGTTGGCCTATCAAAATAATTATCTGGGACTCTCAAGCATGATGAGTTGTACCGTAAACATTTTTGACATTTTAGCAACCAGTTTGAGCCACGTAATTAATTTGATAGGCCAATAAAATTATTTTCAAATCGGTATATCTAGCTAAATTCTTAAAAATGCTTCAGCAAAACCGCTCTTTTCGCGCAGAGCTCGAAAATGTATGTAGATTCACGTGTATTATTGAAACGCTAAGATCCAGCTCTGAATAAGTTTATTTCCTATTAATTGTTATAATTGCGAAATAAGAAGAGGTTTTTCACGAAATACCGCGGATGCAGCGGCACGAAGACGGAAGTCGGCGCCGCTGGCGAATGCAGCCGCGTGATGCACGCTTCGCGAGTGCGCGAGACCTCGATCGTTTAAGGAAATTATATTCTTTCGTTGTATTTTTGATAAACTGATCGCGCGCGAATGTCGGCTTTTTCAGGTGGAAATTGTTTCATGGGCATCGATAAAGTCCCTAGATTATGAAGTATCGCAATCCATAAGACTCGATTTGGAGCCAAAATGGCGTTTACATATGATTTAGGGTAGTTAAATTATATATAAACAAGACCAAACATTCTAAATAAAAATATTAATTAATATAATTTACGATTTTCCTTCTTATTTACAAAATAGATCCATACACATAATACTATGTATATGTTTTGAATGATTGCGTTTGGAGCCAAAATGATGGCGGATGATTGCGGTACGAGTACTTTATAAATTTAGCGACTTTATAGGCACCAAACGTGCACGCGGTGCGACCTCGTCAGCTCATCGCGGAATGACTGACGGCAATTTCGCCGATTATATCCGGAGCTATTTCGCTATTATAATCGCGGAACTTAAACGGATAATTCCGACGTGTCACGCGAGGGGCGGGGGGGGGGGGGGAGGAGGCCGAGCGACATAGATTCAGAACGCGGGGCTGGTCGACGTAGATACACCATATTCTCCCTCAGTGAATATCGCCGTGTCTCGCCTCTTCGACTGCAAAAAAAAAAGGAAAGACTTTAAGACCACGGTTTTCGCCACGCGCGATTTTCCAGCTTATTGCGAGAAACGCGCCGCGAGTAAAAGAGCCAGCCAGCGGCGCGGTACAAGTGCCGCGTGTTGCATAACGAATGTCGCAAGCGTCGATCTTTCGACTGGTCCCCCCCCCCCTCCCCCCCGCGGCCGCGATCTCTGTCGTCGCGTCCGCGACTCGCAAAAGGGCACTCGTGTTTTTACGTAACGATCGGTAAACGAGAAAACGTTGCATACGAGATTGTATGTACATGCACGTACGGGCGGCGGATGCGTTTCCGCGGCGCGGCGGCGTGCCCGGTACCTATATATACACTTCCGCGAGACGCAGCGTGCGCGGTCCCCCGTTAACTCCGTCCGTTAATCGCGCAAATGCGCGGATCGCGTGTCGGTCGGCACGAACGGCCGCTCGAAAACCGTGAAAACGGCGTATCTCGACGTGGCGTATATCTCTCGGCGCGGTGGCTCTCGGCTGACTCGGCGAGCCTGCAGGTGCGGAAACGTGGTGCGCGCCGTTATAAATTATCGCTCTCGCGCACGTATTGCCGGACCCGGCTGGGAAATTGCAGCCGGAAAAGGATTGCCTGCCGCGCGCGGATCGGAGTCGCAAACAAACTCTCGGGGCCCGGTGTGTTTTTCCGTTGGTTGTCCGCGGGGTGGAAGGAAAGACCCGGGAGACACGAGACGAAACGCGTCTCGTATAAGAGTCGAATTTCGCAACTGCTTTAAGAGTTTCGTTCAGATAAATTAATACAACATTAAGTAGAGTGTCGAAATTCTCATCCAACCGGAGCAAGAAGTCAATTGTGACGTCGAAAACGGCTGCAGCAAAATGACTATTAAAAGTCACTTTTCGATCAGTCACGATTCGTTAATGTCACGACGTTGTCGTCAATTGACCTGTTGTTCTGTTTGGATGCGGGGGCAATGCCTGAAAAACAAAATGTACTTCCTCGCGCTGTCTCTCTCTCTCTCTCTCTCTCTCTCTCTCTCTCTCTCTCTCTCTCTTTCTCTCTCTACCGATCTGGTCTAACGCCTCCTTCCACATCGTCACATCGGTTCCCTAATCGCGACAATCTTAACAACCGCGGTTATTTACTTCTCACGACCGATCGACGCGGTCTTCTCCCGGCGCGGCGTTACTTCGCCTTTTTCTCCGTCTGTCTCTCTCTCTCCCTCTCGATCGTCCCACGCTCGGCGCCGATCTCGCCGCTGTTAACCGGTGAACACTTGTGAACAGAGAAGAAAAGCGGAACACGTGCGCGCGACATTGGAGCGCTGAATCGTGATCGCGCCGGGCAATTCACGTAACGGCGCGCGCGAGAATCGTCGTCGGTGCGAGAGAGGTGGAGAAATGTTGAGTGGAAGGAAAAAAAAGAAAACGAAAAGAAAAAAATCGCGCGGCTCGCGCGCGAGCACATGGCGCGCGCGAGTCATTACGTGTAGAAACTCGGCACGGCCGGCGCTGCAACTTTCGCGATCGCCCGTTGTCCGCGATCGCCGGTGCATCTGCATTCCCGTTGCCCAGACCCGCGTCTCTCACGTCTGTGATGCGCGCAGCGGCCGCTTCCGCGTTCGTTCTCGCGCCTCGTTAAGAGCGGAATTGTGCAGCGCGCCAGCCGCGAGGATTTGGAGGCGTCGCGTCGTGTCGATTCGTTACTCGATATTACAGTCGAACCTCGATAACTCGCGAACCTCTACAACTCGAAAACCTCTGTAAGACGAAAAATTTATTTATTCCCTTCCGCTCCACTGCGCAAAACCTCTATAAATTGAAATCTTTTTTAACTCGAATTGTTAGTCAGATATTTAGATATTATTTTACCTCTGCAACTCGAATTTAAAGTAGTCAAACCTCTACAAGTCGAAGTTTACTCGTATAAGTCGAATTTCCATTGTCGCTATAGCTCTATAATTTGAAGTTGTAGCTGTATGTGTAACCATGAGTAATAGCTTGGTATTTTGTTTGATGATTACATTTATTAAACGTGTGTAATAAATAACTTACTGTTAAATATTTTTTTTCCTCTACACGGAAAGAACGATTTTGTTGAAAAATCTAAAAATTTTGCTAAATACAGATCTGAAAATAATTTTTTATTAAATTATTAAAATAATTTGTTGGAATGTTAAAACTGTTAAACATTGCTATAAAACATTTTGATATTCTAGAGCAATCATTTTGATTTTCGCACAAAATTATTTTGATTATTGAACAAAAATTATTTTCAGATCTGGATTCAGTAAAACTGTTCTTGTAAAACTGTTTCGTAAAAGCTATTATAATCGGAAAATTATAAACTCTCGTATCTTCTATATAAAACCTCCGTAAGCCTCGAATTTTCATACGTTTACCCTCTTTTACTCGATTTCGATAAGTCGAAAACTCTAACTAACTCGAAGGGTTTTTCCGTTCCTTTGAGATTCGAGTTATCGAGGTTTGACTGTATACACTGAGAATAAAATTGATTGTACAAACTAAATTTGTATAGTTGTTTGATCCAATGGTTGATTCAACAATTCTTTAGTTGCACAAAGAAAAGTATAGTTTATTCATGTCAACCATCAAAATTTTTAAATTAAGAATTAACTAAACCAACTCAATTAAATTATTTTGTTCGAAATACTAGTATTTATTTGTGTTTGCATGCTATTTAGTTATCCAATTAATATATTTGTTCAAAAATTTTAAATATTAAACTGACTAAACGATGCTGATGGGGATAATAAATAGTATTTTTAATCGAACGGTTGAGTTAAATACGATAAATTTTTGTTGAAACAAAATAGTTTAGTTAAAAAAATAGTATATTTTGCTTATAATAGTAATAAATTATTTTGTGCCATCGTAGTAACGTTTAGTTGATCGTATCGGACTAAATATTTTGGTAAGATGAAACAAATTTTGCCGTTTTTCAATAAATTTTTTTTCCTCAGTGTAATGTCGAAGGGAAGGCGCGATCTCTCGACTAGCGATCCCGTCGGCGATCATTGCACATTTCGCGAAGCGCGATTCCGACGTGCTAACTACGTGTTAATTAATCGGTGCGATAATTCACTGCGGCTTCGGATGAGCGAAATTAGCTGAGCGCGCTTCGAAGCGCGCGCGGCAGTCAATGGGGCTGGTGGCTTTGTCGTGCCTCATCTCCCGCTAATTGCCTCAGCGGTAATTACCTTAAACGCCCGGCGGATTCGCCATATACACGGGATGTGTACCGCAGAAACCGCACATCGCTTCCGGCGAACTGAAACGTAAACTGGGGGACGGAGCTCCATTCCGCGACATGTGTACTGTCACCTTATAGTACACCGCGCGCCGCAAATGTCACGACATTGAATTTCCGCCGCGGCGGCGGGTCGCAGGTGAAACCGAACGGTACGCGCTCGCGGCGCGTTGATTTATCGAGGAGATTGAAAGACCGCCGGAGAGGAAATCGCGGCTCCACGCGTTCGATGGCTCCCCCTCGTACCGAGGAGTAATTAGTCTGACGAGAGCTCGTCTGCGACGAATGCGCTTAATTGCGAGAGAAAATTCCACGTGAAAAGCGGAAGGCGGTCTTGGTTCGTAAAAATGCATATTCAATATTTATTAAGTTCGCTGAGTCAGCATCCTTTCGCGACTTAATTCTTTTATTTCTGATTAAATGTTTTCCAATATGCAAAAATTCTGCAGTAAATGTATATTGTATACCGTTTAACTGGATATCGCGGTAAACATTAATATTCCAAAATGTCAGTCGATAGACTTATTACACGAAATAATGGATCCAATAAAATATCAAATAAAATATCAACATTTTTTCAAATTATGATATTTCCATTATTTAAGATCATTGGTTTTAATTGGTTTTAATGGAGTTTTGACGAAATTCACAAATCCAAATCTCTTAGGGACTTTCTACAATAAGCCGTTAGTCACTACTCATATCATACTAGTGGTAAGTCAGAATTATAAGTCACAAATGTTAGGAAATTTGCATCCACAATAAGTCATATTAGATCGTTGTATCATAACATTTCAGCCAATTAGGAAGATGGCAGTTCTCAAGACAAACGACAAGACTATGTTTGCATGTTTATATTGCTTGTACATATTATGAGATGTTTATTGCTTTCGTCCTTTTAATAGATAAGTTTGTTCAGTTTAAAGTATATTTCAATCTGATTATTTAGGTATACATATACCTACCTATTAATTAATGTATTTCTTACTGTGATTTTTCACTACGATCTTATCTTTATTCATAAATATTTGTTTATTTTCATAGATTTGCATTTGTTCTTGAAAAATATAAAAGAACGGAAGAGGAAGATTTGTTATTGGTTATACTACTAATGCAATCATGGTATATGGTTTCATTTGATTTTTAAAATACTGACAATGAATCACTCGGGCCCCGGACGTCCTTCTCAGTGGACTGGCTCGCGCGCGAATCCTCTCGATGACACGATAATTTTCATTATATAATTTTCATTTTCAGGTTATATGAAGTTAGTTCAGTCTCATAAAAATGGCAGATACATTTCCTTTTTGATTGATTAGTCATAATGTAATTTTAAGTTCTAATCGGAAGAGATGGAATTTGACCATCTCCACTTAGTCACTGACTACTGGCTTATAATCATCTTATAACATACTACTAACTGGCTTATAACTAGTTCTGACTTTTGCTTTATGACTAATGGCTTATTGTAGACAGCCCCTTAGCCTTACGGCCAGAAACAAAAGAGTGCTCTCGATAAAACCCAAGGCCCACATGCCGACACCGAAAGAATTCGGCGCGCGAATTCGTGTTTCACGTCGATCGGAGATCCAGCATTCTGGAATTATTCTGGAATCGCTTGTAGAACCAATTACGCGCGCGAGTGAGAAACAACGCGCTAAATCCATCTGCAAAAAGAGCGTCGGTCTTTCCCGCGGACACGGTCTTTCCTTCGGTCTTTCCTTCGCGCCGTGTGTAAAACCGTGCGAGGCGAAGCATCGGCCGCTTTTGTGTTCGTAACTTAAGTAGGGAACACGACGATTATCTAATTAGAGCGGCATAATGCAAGCGAATTCCTCGCGTGAAACCTGCGATGGTTTCGTGCTAACTCCTGCCGTGAAAACTCCCGGGAGTTCCGTCGGCTTCAATTTCCAATTGTAATACCGAATTTCGATTCAATTTTAATTAGACCTGTAATTGTACCGCGAGAGACTTTTCCTCGCAAATGCCGACGCCGATCTATACAATCTATCGTTAAAAATAAAATCGACGAAACGCAAACGTCTTCCGCGATGTGATATTAAAGAAGCTGACAAAATAATATGAACATCTGGGAAATATTATAGGTACACTACTTGTTTTATTAGTGGTTGTAATTCTATATGCTTGTTAAAGTAAAATGCTTAATTAGTCATTCTAATTGAATAGTGGACTATTCTTTTAGCGGAACATCTTTCAATAATTGCTCATTAAGTGTGGAAAAAATATTGTATTAATAAAACAAATGCAGTCAAAAAATCGAGAATGTTTGCAATGCGAAATAAAAAAAATGTAAACGGAGACGCGTATAAAGAATCACGCTGCGATGCGAACGATCATCGAGCGTCGATGCCGGGGCGAGCGAGAAAATTCGGGCGCGCGATTCGGAAAATTGGAAAATTGTACAGTCAGTACGGCCCAGCAGAGAGTTTTGGGTCTTCAGCCCGTCGAGACGCCTTGAAAAATTAAAGAGACTTTCGACGCATTACGTCGGTGTGTGTGTGTGTGTGTGTGTGTGTGTGTGTGTGTGTGTGTGTGTGTGTGTGTGTGTGTGTGTGTGTACATGTGTGCGTGCGTGTGCGTGCGCGTGTGTGTGTGTGTGCAATCTTACGTTCTTTAAGTTGTTCCTTTTCCTACAATCATCAGAAGTGGGATAAGAAATTTACGTGCCGGTAAAGCTAACGCGTGCCGAGTATTAAGTACTTAAGTTCCGAATTTATTTACGTTCGTATTCGACGGAACAGGAATTATTGCATAAGTATAACCATAACGAATTTGATCGCCCTGGCGACGATAAAACTCACGCGATATTACAGGATAGCTGTTGGTTTCCAGAGATGAAAGCTAAGATTCGTACGCATATTCAGAATTGCATCAAGTGTATTTCCTTTTTGAAATCTTCAGGTAAAATCGAAGGACTTATCCACAGCATCCCAAAGGAAAACGTATATACCGTTCGAGGTACACACAGATCATTTTGGACCAGTTAATCGTACAGACATGACGAAAAACACATATTGTAGACGTGTTCAGTGTTCACCAAGCATGTAAAGCTGTATGCGATCAAATCGACGGCTACGCGTGAGACAATCGGATGTTTCAATTCAAGGATTACTTTCGAAATTAAAGTCGACTCAAGATTTTAATTTCAGACAGAAGTACGAGCTTTTACCTTAGCAGAGTTCAAGGATTTTATGTCAGAAATGAATATTAAGCACGTAAAAGTCGCCTCAAGCAAACGGACAGGTGGAGCGATATAATCGCGTTTTTGGCTCCCTTATATACGTTAGGTAAATTTTACACACATTTTAGGGAAAAGATTGGCATAAGTTTTTAGGCGAAATCGAATTTGCGTTAAACGATACCGTTAACAGGACGACAGGAAAGACTCTTAGCTTGATGTCAAACAGCGAGGGCATGTAATTGACACCTTAAAAGAATTTATTTTGAATCAGGATGAGACGGAAGTTATAGAGATTTGGACGAAATCAGAGTAAAAACGGCGGAACAATTTTCCTTACACAAATATGTCACGCTGTTGTTAAAATAAAGTGTCGTTTGTTTCATTATTTTTCTGATATTGAATATATAAGATTATTTTTAAATTAGATGCTGTCGGCTAATGCTATTAATATTATATACAACCTCATATTTTTTCGTGTATAAATAATAATGGAGCAGGAAATTGTGGTTCTCATTTCATTTTCCAAAATTATTCTTTTCAAAACTTTAATATTTTTCCTAGCCAGCGCAATCGCGTAATTTAAACATCATCGCATTACTGTGAGCAGTTTTGAAGAGCAGAGAGTGAGAAGCAGATTTTCTCCTACAATATCTCTTAAGTAACTGAAAGATGTTCCGCTGAATAGTATAATATTGCACTAACAATTCAAGTACTAAATATTCTGTCAGATAGAATTTGTATTAAAAACAAATGGTATGCCAATCTATATTATTGATGAAACAAGTAGTTCGTTTTGTAATGTTCACATTATTTTGTTTATTCCCTGTGATTAAATTTAGAAGAACTGCAGCTAAAAGACCAATATCTTATTATACAACATATTACGCCAGAACTCCGTTTGTCTGTTAATATTACGTATATTCACGCGAACATGTTTGTGTTTAATTTCAAATACATGAATTTACAGCTGAGCTTTTATTAGCCATTCAGAAGAGCGCGATTTCAATTTTCTGTAAACGTCAACTCCTCTGATAGCCTTTATTATAGCTGAGCCATTCGGTCATCGGAACTGACACGCTCTTAAGCCCGGTCTACAATTGCGTAAACGTAGGCGTAGAGTTGTGGAAGTTGTAGTAGCAGTAAATGTTGTACAATAATTTAATCTACAATCGATTAAAGATACGTCGTAACTTGATTACAACTCGATCTCTATAGATAAATTCAACGAACCTGCGTCTTCAAACTGAGCATTGCTCTCTTTATATTCCATAATATTATCCATAATATTAATTCCTACTATAAAACACAATAAAAGGCTTGAGAACAATCAGATCGTTTATTTCCATGCATTTGCATCCGGTATCGAGACAAGCATTATGATGACGCGATCACGTGTCAACGCACGTGTCAGCCCTCTCATTGATTGACGCTTACGTTTTACGCAGTCGTAGTCGTGAAAAATAAAGTTGAACCATCTTTCACAACACAATTTACAACTAGTAGCAGCAGCTTACAACTGTGATTTACAACACCCCAAAAAAAATATTCTAGTTATAAAGTGAAATTTCCTCTAATCCCATATTTTAAGTGAAAACTTTTACAGAAAGAGTATTCCTGTTCCAATAAAGTGAACTGTTCATCTAAAATCTATTAGATATTAT
>NW_012026826.1:232206-238681 GCF_000956235.1 Wasmannia auropunctata | reverse complement strand
TATTATAATAAATATAAAGCTGGCGTCGATACCATGCATCAAATGATCAGCAGATATACGACAAAACGTCGCACTTTGAGATGGCCGCTAACTATGTTTTTCAACATGTTAGACATTTTCTCACTTGCTTCGTATCTATTTTATTACAAAAATAATAAGATGCTGCCAAGAAAAACCAACCAGCGGTAGCTATTTATGCGCCAATTGAGCGAAGAATTAGCAAAGCCTATGATTGAGAATCGAACTCAAAAAACTTACAAGTCATGAGAAATTTTAGCACCAAAATTGCTGTTGAAAGTGTGATCGGACGGCCAATAAACAATATGGAGATTGTTCTAGATCTGGCAGTTAAACGAGATACATTAGAAAGGAAAAAAGTTACCGGTTTCTGCCACATCTATTATAAACAGACGATCAAGAGGAGAAGGAAAACACGAAAGATCTGCTGCCAATGCGATAAGCCTGTCTGCGATAAACATGCATTTTAACATTTTCTAAATTTATAAAATGTAACAAATAATTGTTTTTTTATATTAATTTTCATGTATTGTATTATTACGCAACCCATTTCACATGCATCAAATAAATTAATAAAAAACTAATAGTCCATTCAAAATTGAATTTTTCTATAGTGGGTATCCGGGTACCCACGGCGTGTACCTGCGGCGCATGTATACTTCAAATTCGATTAATTTTGCTAACAAAATTCTTAAAAATGTCTAAATGCATCATTTACTTAGAATTGAGTTAAATAATGACGATCTGGAAGTCCCAAACGAATTTTAATTTTTAATCCACTTACATGCAAAAATGTACTGTAATGAGTACCCGGGTACCCGGGTGTACAGAAATATATCGCTGTATAATTTTTCTTTCTAAACGTAGGGTTAACACTTTTTGAAAGACCTATCAAAAACTGTCGAATAGAAGAGCCATCTCCGAATCTTAACATATGTTGTCAACATTATGACTCTGAGTGACCTTTAACTTTCTTTAAATGATTTTAGCCGTTGCTCGTTCTTTGTTAAAAAGTTATTAACAAAAAACACCCAATAAGGAACAATACAATTATAAAGCTCAGTTCGAAAAAATAATAAATAAATGGGGAAGACCGGGGTTGGTTGATACAGTTTTTTTTAATGATTTTTTTCACATGTAACTAATAAATGAAATAAATACCGCAAAAATATTTTTCAATAGCCACATGCTTTAACAACATCGAAATTATTTTTATAATTTAATAATATAATTAATTTTGTTGTATTAATGGAAAATGTAAAGTGATGCAATTTGAAACAACCGGCTCCATATGCGGGGTCAATTGTTACAATTACCGAAATCAGTAATTGTAAATTGTAAAGTCGTTACACATCCAAATTTCAAAATATAATGCATTTAATTGAAGGAAATAAAAACAATTGTGTGTAACAACATAACTTTATTTATAATTTTCAAATAAAATATAATGTAACACATTATAATGTAACATAAATGATTTAAACATAAATGTTTATCAGTCTTTCTCTTACATAAATCACAGTGGAAAAAAATATAAATATAAAATTGCACTAAGGAAAGACTACAAAAATCTAACATTATTTTAAATTTATTTCGGTTGAAAACAAAAATAAACACTGTATAATATAATATAATAACAACATATCCCGTCACAACCAGTCCCTACTTACCATATTTGCACATAATTTTAATTGTTGCTTAAGCAAAAAATATATTTTAAGACGTTAATATAACTGTAAGTTGTTACTTATAAAGTAAATATTCTAAAAAAAGAGATTTGGAACTATAATATAATAAGCAAATTTTTAAATATAACATTTAATATATCACTGATTTATTTTACTTTTGGCTATCAAGAACTGAAATTATTTTTTATTTCTGAAAATATGCTATTCAGTTCAAAATATCTTATTGCAGCATGTTTTTGCGGAAATTCTATATTTTTTACATAATATTACCATTTGTCATTTTGCAGCAATTTTGAATGTATCAACTTGCCCCATGTATCAACCAGCCCCGGTTTCCCCTATATATATATTTATTAAATCTTCGCCTTACTAAATGGATAAGTCTACTAAAAAATAATAGATTAGGCAGGCTTCTACGTAAGATAGGAGGTATATTAAAATGAATGTCTATTAAATCTTCGCCTTACTAAATAAATAAATCTACAATATACTAAAAAAATAATAGATTAGACAGGTCTCACAACACAAGGTAAGAGGTAAAATCATGAATCGCAAATAGAAGTATTAAAGCATGTGTTGCTTTAACTTGGCACAGCGTTAGAGAGTTGTTTTCAATTTCTACAATAGATATTAGCTATGTAATAGGCGAGAGGAGGAGACAACATATATCAAGGTCAATTTAATAAAGTCATCTTAGGGGGTTTCCCTATTCGGCCAGTATTACCAATCCAAATAACACACAATGTCGCAGTGACGTCAAATTGATATAAAATTCAGTGAAACTTCCACCAATCATGACGTTGTCTTAATCTTATTGTGACAATCGATAAGAGTGTTCCAGATAAAACAAATAGAAGCAAATATAATGTCAAATAATATCAATTCTTACATTATTTATGACTTATAAGTGACAGATATAGTCATAATGACATCCTTATAATATCATATAACTTCATAATGATATTGTTATGATTAATGACTTTTGTGTTCTATCTGATGGAGGTTTGAAAAATCACTATAGACGTTATATACATTGTGTGACAATTAAATTCTCGGACTAAGACCATAAAAAACACACAAAAAAGATTAAAAATGTTTATTAATATTAATTCAATATATGTAGTCCCCGTTCACTTCCGAATAACGTTTACATAACTTACACAATTAAATGCCTAAGAAAACGCTTTACATATTCCGAATTGTCTTCAGCTCTTTACTATACTACTTACTTAACTAACAGACTATTAAATCAATGACACATCCTCAAATCTCATCTCTTTTATTGTAATTGTTAATTTGAAAAATAAAAAGAAGTCAGTTAAAAATAAATCATACAGAATAGAGCTACTGAAATAATAAGAGGCATTCTTGTTTAAAAAATCAGTTGGACTTTATTAACCCTTCATGGTTACACTTCATAATAGTTACACGATGGTCATACAAAATGACCCGAGTCGTTTTAAAGTGTTTATCAAATCAACAGTTTTAGTTCCATTAACTTGAAAAAATTACAGTATATAATTTCAACCTTTAAGAAAATAGAACAATAGCGTTTTAGTGAAAAATTTAATCTTAACATTAAAAAAAACTCGTAAATGTGTTAACATCGAAAAAATGAGTTTTTTTTTCTTAAAATTTGGATGTGTAACGACTGATTTCAGTAATTGTAACAATTGACCCCGCATATGGAGCCGGTTGTTACAAGTTGCATTACTTTACATTTTCCATTAATACAACAAAATTAATTATATTATTAAATTATAAAAATAATTTCGATGTTGTTGAAGCATGTGGTTGAAAAATATTTTTGCGGTATTTATTTCACTTATTAGTTACATGTGAAAAAATCATTTAAAAAAACCGTATCAACCAACCCCGGTCTTCCCCATTTATTTATTATTTTTGCGAACTGAGCTTTATAATTGTTCCTTTTTGGGTGCTTTTTGTTAATAACTTTTTAACAAAGGACGAGCAACGGCTAAAATCTTTTAAAGAAAGTTAAAAGTCACTCAGGGTCATAATCTTGACCCTGAACATATGTTAAGATTATCGAAGAAGCTCTTCTATTCGGCAGTTTTTGATAGGTCTTTCAAAAAGTGTTAACCCTACGTTTAGAAAGAAAAATTATACAGCGACATATTTCTGTACCCGGGTACTCATTACAGTACATTTTTGCATGTAAGTGGATTAAAAATTAAAATTTGTTTGGGACCATGAAAATAATTTATTAGAAATTTAACGGCAGAATTTCTAAGCATACTATTGCAATCAATATCTGAAATTCCTTCATCTATTGCTGACTGTTCGGTAGCCTTCGGGAACCAATCGTATCCTCGCTGTCTGAATAAATGGTACTATCTGATAGATCCTCCATATTTTTTATATATTGTACACTAAATATTAATTATATACGGTACACTAAATATATTGCTATTGCACAACTAGAGCACAATTTTTGAAACGTATAAAAACGTTCTCAACTCAACGCAGTCCGTTTTGAAACTGAACTACACACGTTCAAATTTGATTCTAAGCACAAGAGAAGGGATGGGAAGTACATAACAGCTGAACATACTATTGTTCGAAAAATAGCGGGAAGCTAGACCGAAGGATCGAGAAGTGGTTTAGGCACCCTTTTTTACATTCACATAGAAAATTCCTGCGTGGGTGCCCGGTTCCCCGGTTATTGAAATCGTGTAGTTAACTTTGACGACCAAAAAATTAATATTTTTTTAAGACAAGTTTTTAAACAACTAGCTAAATTTACGTAAAATTGTCTAAATAATGAAGAACCGGAGTCGTTTGGCGCTATTTTGAGTAAAAGTCATCGATATAAGACAAAAAGTGCGAAATGGGTACCCGGGTACCCAGTTATAGAGAAAAGGGTTAACTTTCTTGAAGTTGCACTTTCAATAAGTACTTCTTATGTAAATATGTAAATCCCAGAAAAAATATATATATCTGCGACGATATCTTTAAACTCGAACTTGAAAATATTCATCAAGATAAGTTATTAATATAATATATATAACTTGGCCGCAGAAAGGAACGTTATTGTTTGCGGATCATACAAAATTTATTACCAAACACCAAGATTTGCTTTATACCGCGTTTGGCGTTTTCTATAATTTCTATCTTGTTTGGATTTACGCGGTCTCGATTAAATTTTTATATTAAAAAATTTAACTTTTAACTTTTCAATTAAACTTAACTTTTTTTATTAACTTAACTTTTAATTCAATTTATTTTATCACGAATTAACTTCTATCTTACCAAAGTTATATTTTTAAGGCTGTTAACTTTAACTTATTTTAGTTAAAAGAAAGATTAACTTACCCAACTTTAAAAACCCGTTGTCTTCAAGTTTTTGACAAAACGAAAAATCCCCGTGATAACTTATCCATTCTACTATACATTCGCAGGTATATATGGCGATGGAACAGAAAGGCTAGTAGATGGGACACCCACCAAAATAGAAGATTATCCACATTGTGTCGCCATGTTTGTCTCTGGCCGGTACTATTGCGGCGGTAGCATAATAGCACCAAAATTCGTCGTAACTGCCGCGCATTGCCTTTCGGAGCCGATGAAGTCCGGTCTTCAGCACAATACGTTGATTCGTGCTGGCAGAACCAAATTTGATGAAGAAGGACAGGCTCATAAAGTGGCTTACTGGATGATGCACGAAAAATATGATTATAAAACTTCTGGAAGACATGAAAATGACGTTGGTTTGATAAAGGTACAACTACAAAAACACATACAGATTTTAATATATATACGTACATTCCATATATTTTTGATATACAGTAGCGGATAAAAAAAAAGTTTAAAGTCGGTACCCGTGTGTATGAGTATTGATAAAAATAAAAAAAAACATCTACTATTAACTATTTCCTAAACAGCTTAAAGGCCTTGGCTTTTCCGTTACTTTTTGTTCGTCAGCTCAAATTTAAATTTGTATAATACATTCCTAAATGATAAGGTTATAGTAATATACTGTTTAGCAAATAATATAGACGATTTTTAAAATTTTTAGCGATAATAAAAGATTTCTTTTTTACTATGTAATTTATTAATCTATTTTCACTTAATTTCCTCAACTTAATTCTCACCATTCTTTCGTATAAGTAAACAAGATTTAAATTTTCTTTGATGGCTCAAGTTGATATGGAATTCTTTTTTACTTCTCGAATTATCATCCTATTATTTTCCAACGATGTTTTTCTTGGTTTGCCACATCATTTACAGTATCGTATTTGTCGTATTTGTCATAAATTTTCTCCGTTTTAATTATAAAAATTTTGTATCTTTTTGAAATTTCTTTTAATCCTGGGCCATTTTTTCTGTCCTTCTATCATCTGTCTAACATCGATAAACTTTCTTCTATTGCTTCAATTTATTTATGTTGGTAATTAAAATTAAAAATAAACAAGTTAGAAAGAACAAAACATATACAGGAAGAGAAAAATCAACAAATTTTTAGTAGTTTATTATAAAATATGTATTTTAAACTTACTTTTGCCCGTCGAAAATTTTGAACAAAATAAATTGTTAATGAACAATGCAAGAAAAGTGAAATAAACGAAGGAAGTCCTACGTCGTTTAAAGTGGCGAGATGCCGCGGAGTAGTTCAGTATGACCAACATCACAAAAAACAATCTAGTATTAAAGTTACCAATACTCATATACACGGGTACCGACTTTAAATTTTTTTTGTCTACCACTGTATGTGATACGAATTAATGTTTAATAGATCGGAAGAGCAC
>NW_012026826.1:195515-232156 GCF_000956235.1 Wasmannia auropunctata | reverse complement strand
CCAAAAAAAATAATTTTAATATTAGTGGAATCCGCTTAAATCTTAGAGGATTTTATTCTTGTATATGGCCTCAAGAGAAATCCTTTTGAAATTAAGAGGAAAATATTCTGTGCACAATATTCTAATAGTTAGAATAATTTCGTCTTGCATTTACAGTACAAATCTTGTACTGTAAATCTATATTTATAATGCACATTATTTGTACTGTAGTTTTTCAGTATGTACAATGAATAACACCCAAAAAAAATATTCTAGTTATAAAGTGAAATTTCCTCTAATCCCATATTTTAAGCGAAAACTTTTACAGAAAGAGTATTCCTGTTCCAATAAAGTGAACTGTTCATCTAAAATCTATTAGATATTATTTTTCGGTTTTCCTCTTGTATTAAGAGGAATATGTTTTTTTCAAGCGGAATGCTTTCTTACATGCGATATGAGTAACACGAAAAGCAATGTGTATCGCTGCGTTTTGCCGTGACAATTGATTGAAGTGTTGCGCTGCATTTGCAAAAACAGACGCAGTAAGACTGTGTTCCGTTATTCATCGTACATACTGAAAAACTACAGTACAAATAATGTGCATTATAAATATAGATTTACAGTACAAGATTTGTACTGTAAATGCAAGACGAAATTATTTTAACTATTAGAATATTGTGCACAGAATATTTTCCTCTTAATTTCAGAAGATTCCTCTTGAGGCCATATACAAGAATAAAATCCTCTAAGATTTAGCGGATTCCACTAATATAAAAATTATTTTTTTTGGGGTGAACAATTCACAACCACTTACGTCTACGTTTACGCAATTGTAGACCGGGCTTTACCCTCTGACACGTTCGGATCACATCATAAAGCGGAATTTTACCGCATTCAAACGCATGTGAGCGACGCTCGCGATTACGTATTATTTAACGCCGTTTATAGAGCCTTTGATAATCGCGAGATCTCCGTGTAACACGCGTGTGGCATAACGCGTTATAAAGCGCGCGACGCCGCGGACGTCCCGGGCTGGCGCGCGTCGAGCCGACGTTGCTCACCGCAGGTGGATTTCTCCGCGGTGAGGTTTTCTCGCAATCCGACGCGGAGAGCTGCGTCATGCATGGTGGTGGTGCCGCCGCCACGGCCGCCGCGCCGGTGGGTAGCGCGTACCTCCGTTTGAGCGCTTGTGCAACGGCGCGCATTAAACTTCACCGTCAAGCGAGGCGCCGCGGTGCGTCTTTGTTGTCGCGTTCGTCTCTTCGCGAGGTCGCGTGGCATCGCGCCATAGACGAATAGGCCTCTGCCTATCATCCACGGCTCGGCTCGGGCCTGCAGCCGCGTGCGGGTGCGCGCGGATTGCGAGGCGGCCGGCCTCCACTTTGATTCCGCGGGTATACACGTCAGGCCGAGTGCTGTTACGCCAGGTATGTAGGTCAGTGTAAAGGCCGATCGCGTTGGGAAAGCTATCAATCGTCAGCGGTGAACGCGCGCGACGCGACGCTCGGCCGTATCGAACTCATGCACGCGCGCGCGTGGCCGCGAAACGAGAGATGGGAAGGGAGTAGGGTACAGTGGGGTAATTTGAATAGTGGGGTAATTTGAATAACAGTAAGCATTTGCAAGAGTTTCGGAAAAATAAGAAATTTTAAGATACATTTTATTAGATCAGACATTGATCTAATGAAATGTATCTTAAAATCTCTTCTTTTTCTGAAATCATCATCCAAAAAAAAATAATTTTAATATTAGTGGAATCCGCTAAATCTTAGAGGATTTTATTCTTGTATGTAGCCTCAAGAGGAATCTTCTAAAATTAAGAAGAAAATATTCTGTGCACAATATTCTAATAGAATAATTTCGTCTTGCATTTACAGTACAAATCTTGTATGTTAATCTATATTTATAATTCACATTATTTGTACTGTAGCTTTTCAGTATGTACAATGAATAACGGAACGCAGCCTTAATTACTGCGTCTGTTTTTGCAAATGCAGCGCAACACTTCAATCAATCGTCACGGCAGAACGCAGCGATTCACATTGCTTTTCGTGTTACTCATATCGCATGTAAAAGGACATTCCGCTTGAAAAAAACATATTCCTCTTAATACAAGAGGAAAACCGAAAAATAATATCCAGTAGATTTTAGACGAACAGTTCACTTTATTGGAAGAAAAATACTCTTTCTGTAAAAGTCTTAAAATATGGGATTAGAGGAAATTTCTCTTTATAATTAGAATATTTTTTTTGGATATTTCATCATTGAAATGCTTACTGTTATCCAAATTACCCCACTATTCAAATTACCCCGCTGTATCCTATTCGAAAAAAGTGGACATTGCACATTATGTTATTAACATTAAAAAAAATGTCGAGAGGATCTCCCCCCCCCCGACGTCTCCACACTTGTATATGCTTTGACAACCGCGATAACGTGATTAACCCCTCGTAAAAAAGAACTACTAGTGCACTGCTGTTATAGCAGTGACACTACTACATTTCAGTAGTGTTTTTACTGCACTAGTAGTTTTTTTTTTACTAGGGACGATAATGCTCTTTGCATTGTGCAATTAACTCGAGATTATCAATAAAAAAAAATTGCGAAAATAACAATTTAAATCTAAATGGCGGCGATTGGATCGACAGCGGAGGAAATGACAAGACACGTTTCCCACTTCGCTTTCGATTAAGTCTATAATATACTTTTGAAGGAAACTATTAAACCGACTCTCAGACGTGGTGGCCGTGGCATACATGGTAGTGTGCCTGCTCTCCGTGACGGAGATCCGAGTTTAAATCTATCCTAGAACTCAAATAAATAAATAAAAATAAAAATCGGCCCCCACCGAGGCCATCGGTTCATCCGGCCAATCGACAGCATCATCACAACTCTGACGGTTGGATAGGATTCTGTGGACCGATCATCCGCAAATCTCAAAGCAATCATGATTCGAGAAATGAATACAGGCCTCGGACATCCCGAGATGAAAGAGGCTTATAGACGTTCTTGTGCTCCACATAGAGATAAAAGGATCATTTATTTATGAACCGACTCTCACAATTAAAAAAATTACGCGATTAGGAAAAAAAGGAGCGAATGAGAGTCAAAACGCACTTGATTCGTAAACAATTTAAAGTTGTTTGACTGTCATCGGCACCTTTTCTTTCTTCATCATTATACTCTTTAATACTTTTGACGTTTAATCTTTATCTACATCAGATAAGTAAGAGATAATTAATAATTTTCCGTTTTAAATAATTACGTTGCAAATCTAATTGTAAGTAAGCGCCTCATCCGTATAATACATTTAAATGTGTAAATTCAGATTTTTTGTGCAATATAATATTTTACACGGATGAGAAGCATTTTTTACACACTTAGACTTATGATGTAGTCGCATATACGATATAAATAAATGTCACGCAAATTAATCTCGAAACATATTGAAATGTTATCTTGGACATCGAGACATATAACATCTTTCTTTTTCTTTTTCTCCTACGTTCTATGCTTATCTGCGACGATAAACGATCTACGCGACTTATCGGAGAGACGGGAAAAATATCGTGAGCGCGATTAAGTAAAGAATCCCCCGCGGTATTCCGGGTTGAACGACTCCCGCGTTCGCCGGCAAACGGTCTGGTCGGGATTTCGCGTAATCTCAAGCTAATTGCGCCGTAAGGAGCGTTATCGTTAACCATGTTATACACCGCGATTGTCAAAGCATATGAGTGTGTAGATACTAGGGGGGAGGAGGGAGGGGGGGGGGAAGATCTGTCTCGACAGCCGTGAATCACCGAGGTGTTGCGAGATTAGATTTCGCGACGCGAGGAAAGCGACCTGACTCGCGGCAATTAAGCGCGAGTCGTCGTCGTCGTCGAAGGGGAGATGAAGGGAGGAAGTAAGAGGAATAGCTGCAGCCCAGGACACTCGCCGAAATGCGAAACGGTGAATTCGCGCGACGCGTTACGTATTTCCCGTACTCGCGCGTTTCACTGCCGTGACGCGAAAAATGCCGTCGCGTGTGAAGTCCTCTTTTCGATTCTCAGCGACCGCGACGCGATGAATAAACGCACGCCGAAAAAAAAAAAAATCGCACGCCGTGGAGAAATTTGCGCGCGTAAAAATTCAATTTCCGTCGGCGAGCGAGGCGTCTTCTTCTTTCTCTCCTCTCTCTTTACGACGCGCTCGGAAACGCGCGCAGAAGAAAGGACCGCGGACACGCAAAGTTGCGGTTTTCGACGCGCAAGGACGCAATTACGTGGCTCTCACATAATTTCCATTACGCCGAGTACGCTGTAAAGCCCCAGACTATATACTATATTGGAAACTGAGAATTGCGAATGGAAGATTAGAATTTGATCAATCAGATAAGGTTAATTTTAATTCGTTTCGTTCTGATTAAATTTTAGCAATAAGTAGAAATAAACCTATTTGTCGGTCAGAACAAATCTTGGTGCCTGTTATACACAGAGAAAAACATTTCTGTACATTTAATATTTCCATTTGTTTAGCTTATATATTTATTTCACTGAAACAATGTAATGTTAAATGCACGGCAAAAATTGCTATGGATGTTACAACAATATTCTTTATGTTTGGAAAAGAAGTGCATGTGAATTTAAGTTATATTGATGTTACATGACATTCATCTGTTACGGTATGCTCATTGGTATGGTTGTCACAACCGTAGTGCTTAGGATAAATAACATTCGGTTAGAATATCTTCATGTATGTGGTTGCCTCAACCGAAGCATTATTGTTATCTCTCTAGTATGGTCTGTACAACAAATAGTATGATTGAGAGATATATATATAATATAGTTGCACATCACAACATTGAGGCTGTGAGAGTTCAGTTAACTATATACATATAAGTCACTTCTAAAATATTTTAGTTCCTATAACTCTTCTAAATTGATGGGCGAAAATTATCACAATTATTAGGCTGTGGCAGCAGTAATTTTTTTCCGTGTGAAATATTATTTTACTTAATAGTTTTGTTGCATTAAAAACTGTGTTGCTTGAGAAAAACATAATTGTTTGGAAACAATTTTCTTCTCGTTTTTAATTCTCTGCAATAATATTTTGGCGTGAATTTATATACAATTTTCCAGTTCATGCGAACTGCGAAACCGATTTGTTGATCTTGACTCCTAAATTGAAGTTGGCGTACGATTGAACTTTAATTCTCAATTCGCAATCCTTCCAATTCTTCATTGTCCGATACGAGCTTCCTTAAGGAGATCCATATAACTGTGCGGTGTGAAGTAATTGGATATCCGTTTCAACATACATCGGAACGAGGCGCCGAGAGAGATGACATTATCGTTCGCGGTTTCTTGCGCAAGTCGCAGCTGTCGAAACGCGTAATGCTGGCGCGGAAACGTTCTCATCGGTCAGCTAACTTCTTCCTCGATTTCGTTGGATCTCATCCGGCTTCCTTTATTACACACACACACACACACGCACACACGCACACGCACACACGCACACGCGCACACACACACACACACACACACACACACACACCGCAATTGCGAATCTCCCGTACAAGTAAGGGAAGGAAAAAGATCCTCGTAATCACTGCACTTCGCTGAAAACCGCTAAAAACAAGTACTTTGTTTCCTCGCCGAATTACGCGATAATACTATCTGATTATCGTCGGGCGCGAAACAAAGAGACGAGCCGGTGGAGATTGTGGTTGAATTTATCGGCGTGTGCGACGGCGGTGTCTTGAGCCCGAGCAGCCGTGGCGGCCGCGAGATGAGAGACGAGACGGTGAAATTTATGCCGGGGCCCCGGCACGCACGAATTTGCGGGGCCGTATTATACGCGCCGCGCGCGTTGCGCAACGTCGCGCGCGCGCGCGCGCGCGAGAGAAGAACGCATAAAAACACGAGCGGAACCCGCGGGAGCGAGAGAGAAAGAGAGAGAGAGTGAGTGAGTGGGAAAGGCGCGATTACGTACCGCGCGTAAGCAAAGGATCGGAAGAAGAATTTCTCCTGTCTCGTCTCTCCGGTGGTGATTGGATTAGGTCATGACGATGATGCCCAACGCCGCGCCGCGCCGCGCCGCGCCACGCCGCGCGCGCGCTCTCTCTCTCATTTCTTTGTGCGGGCACGACTTGACTTTCGTCCCGGTTTCGAAAACCGCGCCGTCCTTCGTCGAAACGCGGCTCGTCGGAATGCGTTCCGCCCTCCTAAGCTGGATTCTGATAACAGTTCTGATTCAGTGTCGTTATCGTTATATTGCACGGAAAAAATTGCTGTGGATGTTACAACAATATTCTCTATATTTGGAAAAGAAATGTATGTGAATTTAAGTTATATTGATGTTACATGACGTACATCTGTTAAGGTATGCTCATCAGTACGGTTATCACAACCGTATAGTGCTTATAAGATAAATAATAGTTAGAATACAGTTAGTCGGTTAGAATATCTTTATACATGTGGTTGCCTCAACCGAAGCGTTATTATTATCTTTCTAATATGGTCCGTACAACAAATAGTATGATTGAAAGATATATATGATATAGTTGCATGTCACAACATTGAGGCTGAGAGTTCAGTTAACTATATAAGTCACTTCCAAAATATTTTAATTCCTATATATAACTCTCTTAAATTGATGGGCGAAAATTATCACAATTATTATGTTGTGGCAACAGTAATTTTTTTTCCCTGTGTCATTGCGCGAATTGTCTTTTTATCTGTTAGGGAAGGAACTGCTGTTGCCACATAATTGCTCTATGTTAACGTTTCTATATCCAAAGGCTCTATAATTGACAGTTCGCTTGACGGACTCCAGCGGATTCTGTAACTCTTAACGACAGTGTCGTTACTGACATACTGTCGTTGCGCAGCGTTTTTTTTTACCATATATTTTACCTATTATACACCTGTGCCAACTGTCTTGCCAACGGCAATGCAATGATAACGGCATTCTTAACTGTCGTAAAGAGTTACAGAATCTGCTGAAATCCATCAACCAAGAATTGCAGATCGTTTCGAGCCTTTCGCTACAGACACGTCAACACGTTACGATGTGGAAATAGCAGCCTGTCCTACTTGTCCTTCTCTGATTCATTAAAATGCTTAATTGATGAATAATCAATATATCAAATAAATTATCCTTTGGCAGCTATGCGGTCTTTTGTCTTGTGCGATTTTAATCCCCTGCAGGGTTTCGACATATATTTTATATTCAAAATATAGTCTTGTTAATTTTTTCAAAATCATTTAGCGGTCCAATATCTCTACCGAGGATCTCTCAGGTACGAATTCATGTCAATGCTTTGTATACTCTTGCGAAAATCGCTGCAAGTGCGGTGTGGCAACGTATACTGCCTCTAATCGAAAATTGTGCAAGGCGTTTCTCGACCTTTCAAGTTCAAGATCTCGGGCGCCGCGCGTGCTTTCTCGCGCGACACGCGAACTGATTGTGAACGTGGTGCAAATGTTGTGGCGTGTCGCAAAAAAAAAAAATGCGCTTGGCGACCGTGAGAGCGCGGGAGGACAAACGCGGACCGAAGAATGTGCGGAGCGTTTGTCGCGGAGCGACGGAGAACGTGTGCGAGAGTACTCGTACCTATGGCGCTTCCTGTACAATCAGTCACAGCACCTCGTTGCTCGCGTAAGAGAGAAGAAAACTGCGGAGATGTACCGGGAAATGTACTGCGAGAAAAAAGATAAGAACGATAGAATTACCGGAGTTTCCCGGAAGTTTTTCGGTCCGTGTCGCGAGGAAGCGTAACGGTTGTCGTTGTATATCGACGATCGTGAAGCCGTAATCACACTATGGGTTGCGGACTTGGTTACAGTTGGGGTTGTAGTTGATTGTTGGAAATCAATATCAATCAGAGCAAAGAGGTTTTCGTCGGTTAGATTACAGGTTGAAAAATAGACTCAGATCGATTATTATAATTATAATCTTAATATAATTCTAATTATAATCTTAAGACAAGAGAAGATAATATTTCTTCGGTATAGAATTCCTGTCGTGCATATATTTTTGCGCAAGCATCCGTTGAAAATCTCTCCGAGAGGAATTCGACTGTAAAATAATTGCATCATCACAGTCGCGAGAATGTATAGAAGAGTTTGGCGGAATGGGGAAAGAGAGGCCAGGAGCGAATCGAGCCGAGAGCGTGTAAAAGGTCGGGGAATGTGTAAAACCCGCGTTACACTACGCATTGCGGGCACGGATTGGATTCATTGTCAGATTACGAACTGCGAATCGTTGATCAGCAAGTCTGATTTGCTGGTCAATGAAGTTTCAGTCCGCCATGTCACGCTAAACTGCGAAAATTGAGAATTCGATCAGTCAGATAATTGTAATTTTAATTTCGTTTGATTGGTCGTGAATTCTAATCTTTAAATTCGCATTCCTCGATCTCGAATACATATAGCGTGACACAAGCTTTATAGGCTGTCATCATATCAAACTGCGCATTGAAAATTGAGAATTGCAAATTGGAGATTAGATTTACAACAAAATGGATTTCGATTGGTCGAATTTGATTGATCTAACCTTCAGTTTGCAATCCTTCAATGCGTAATCAATAATATGAGGATAAAAAAATAGGGATCCTTGAAAGGATGTGCGTTATTGCGTCGACGATCGCTTTGCATTAAGTATCAGACTACGCATTAAAGATTGAGGAAATGGAGACTAGAATTTAATCTTATGTTATAAGCGCGCGGTTTTGGACACTCTATTTTATTTTGTAAAAAAAAATAATCACTTGCTCGATTTTCTTAAATCTTGGCCTACGGTACTTATATATTGTTTATAGAAAACTCCGATCCTCAAAGGATTAATCAATCAGAACGAAACGGACTGAAATTAAAATTATATTTGATTGTTCGAATTCTAATCTTGAATTTGCGGTCTCTTCGATTTCCAATGTGTCAGTCTGACACGGGCTTTATACAGATGAGGGCGCACGGTGAGAGAGAAAGAGCGAAAGAGAGAGCGCGAGGAGTATACAGGAAGTGGTACAGCATTGCCGCAGGGAAGGACGCCGAATCTGGGCCACAATTACACGGAGGCCGACGGTTTGCGCCTCTCCTTTCCTCGTACGGCTGGCGCCGCCGCGGTTACGTATACGCTCTCCCGCTTTCGAAATAATAATTATTTAATACCCGAAGCAAACGGTGAAATGCTTGGGACCCGACTGAGGGGAAGAAGGAAGGAGTGAGCGAGAGAGAGAGAGAGAAAAGGAAAGAATCGGGGAAGAACCGGTTTTCCTTTTCGGCCCACCTCGTGACAGCTTCCGAGACCCGGGAGCACCGCGCGCGATGGCACAGAGGGGCAATAAAAAGCACATAAACAATACCCGTAATTTTCGAACGGATCAAGAAAGAACCGAGAGGGCTCGAGCGAAACCTTCTCGACCGTTATGGCCGTTATCCTACGTATCGAACATCGCCATCGCAGTACGAGCTGGATGCAACGCGAGCGATTGATAAAGAAACAATCGTGAGAGATCGACATATTGAAATCAATCGCTCGCTCGTTATTGTGAAACAATATAACAGTGTATTAAAACAGATCAAAGTAGGTGTACAACGTTATTTCCTCATTATTAACAATATAGCGAAACTGGTTTTTCCCTTACTGGGGGTCCTTCTCAATCGCAAATTTAAATATATAGTTAAAATTAACCTGAAGTCGATAGTCGGTAAAGTGTATACAATAATAGTAAACAAATACAAATAATAATGCTAGTCATTTACAATGAAATTCCTTTTAACGGCCAATCAATTAAATAACACGAGATAAACACAATAAACGAAGTCATGTGATAAAATCGTTAAAACAGTGTCGTTCGAAATAAAGATTGATGTAATTTAATAAGTGCTCGACATCAAATTAAAACGGCCGGTTTTTCAACGTAGTAAAGCGTTATTTTTTTTCTTTTTAATTACGAGCGTGTCCGTAATATTCCAGAGTCATTTGATTTATTTGATCGGAATGTCAAGTGTCGCATTCCATGATTATAATCTGACAGATGATATGACCATGATTCGACAGTTTTATAACGGATTCTTGACATATTAACATGCGACACGTACTTTCCTAGATATACGCGCGGCAATTATCACATGTCAATGTCGCTCCTGTATCATATAAGCCGCGCTCGGGCACGAAACGACCGAAAGTATTAATCGCGAACACATTCGCGCATATTCCGCCTCTAGGATTATTCGCCGCGGAAGTAGAGGGAAAGTGGTAGTACAGAAGCAAAAAAAGAAAAAAATAATAAAAAAAAAAAAGAAAAGAAAAAGTCCGTGAGCGCGGTTGACCGAACAGCGCACTGCGCGCACAGCTCCGAGAACGATGCGGTGCGCGCAGTGCATGTGCTGCTGCAGGTACATACTTACATATAGGTATACGTGCGCGCACCTCGGGATTGCCACAATCGCGGATAATAAAGCGCTCCGCGGCGGAGCGCGGTCGTTTACGCCGCGTGTTCGTTACGCCGTGACTCATTGAAACGACGGCTATCGACGCCAACCGCAGGAGAGAAGACTCCGGGAGAGGCCGGCGGGGAAGGAGAGGAGGGAGAGGGAGGGGGGAGGGGACGGCTTCGGTATGCAGTTGCTCGTTTGGGGAATGCAGAAAATATCGCGCGACATTCCGCGCGGCGTTGCCCATATTCGTTCCGCAACAGGTTTCGAATTATCCTCGCTCCTCCCGTTACATTCCGTCCCTTCCCGACGCGCACTCGTATCCTCCCCCCCTCCCCCTATCCCCTGCTGATACCAATCGCTGAAAATATAATTAAGCCGGATAATTTACCCTTGAACGGTAATCAGAGACTGCAGTCTTAATTTTACGACGTATTTCAGGCAACAACGTTACGAAGAGAGGAAGAAAGATGTTATCGAGAGATTTTAATTTCTTTTTAACTTCGCAGCAGAAACCGATTCGCTCCCTGAGGCTCTCGCGGATTTTTATGCGCGTATTCGCGCATAAAATTTTCGTAGATATACCGAGAGTGTTTCGGTATTTGTGACTCTGTAATTGCATGGTTAAAGTAATTATTATGAGCTCCATTTTTATAGTTATTACATTGCTATAATGTCAGTAATAATAATCTTATATTCATATAGCTCTACCAATTATGAAAAATTGTGCGCTATAAATCACGATAATTTCAAATATTAATATATTAAAATATCACAGATGATATTTTACTATATTAATTGATGACATTTACATCAATTAATTAATATTATTATCGATTTATATTATAATTGATGATATTTAATAGATATATCAAAACATAGATGCTGGAAATCAAATAAATATTTTTAGTAAATGCAACTACAATTATAGTAAATATAATCATTTTCTTAACTTTTGCTTACTATTTACATAATAATAGCTAAAAGATGAGTCAAAGAAAAAATAAATAAACAAATACAATCACTTTCGCGATATATGTATAAGTTGCATAAACGCATATCGTAATTGAATCGTAATGCAGTTGAAGCAACTATAGAAATTGCATGATTAAAATAACAAATAAATATAATACATACGTATATATATATAAACAACAAATAAATATAATACATATAATCGGCACCAAAAATAATAAATAATAATACTTAATAATAATAATAATAATAGTAATAACAGTACCTTTATTGAATATATGAGAATTAAATGACTATAAATTATAGTTTTAAATTATGGCAATTACAGCTATATTTTTTTTCTCTCACAAGTAGTGCACGAACCCATGTTTTTCTATAAACGAAACTGCTTTTTTCTGTATCGATCCTTTTTCTCTTATATACAACAAGGACATTTATTTCGTTCACCTGCAGTATCGCGCTTCCGCAAGGTGGATAACCGTTAACGCTCTCACGTGCCACATGTCGTTGATCTCGACAAATCGCCGAACGATTTGATTACGATCTACCTGTTTACCGGATAGCGCACTTAAACTGACAATTATCAATTGACCGGCCCCGAGTACGTTGCGTATGCAACGTTTTCCGCTGCGAACGACCGCGGAGTGGCAGCGCCGGTGAAAGCGCGACCATCAATGGCAACTTTACGTATACGTGATAACGCAGCTCGCGCGCGATGATCACCGCTTCCATGTAGCAGCCGATGCCTGTACGTGTCCCTGCACTCGTGAACCCTCTCCGCGACGTAAGTGCAATACACCGCGCGCGCGTGACATAATCTTACGAGGTTCAATGAGATGCGACACACTCGCGCGCAAAGTGATATAATCATCCTCGTTGCGTAAAGCAGGCTAACGAAGGCTGCAGTTAACAACGGTCGTTCCAATCAATATATTCCTCGGCGGAGATCGCGAATTCGCCTAACGGCAAATGCAATTAGCCACGCGGTTATTATTCAACAATATGCAATTAACGGTCGTTCCTTTATTGCAAAATGGAGAAGTAACGACTGTGTGAATCCGAGACGATGTAACGTAGATACGTCAGGTTATATCATCGAAATGTCCAATACGTTGACATAGAGGCTCGTCTTCCTCTTCCTCATTCTATTGTCGCGGCCGCCGACGTATGTCATTACGAGTCACCACGCGGCGCGAATATCGTACGCGCAAAATAATGGTACACGCATATACATCGCGCGATTATACGAACGTCAATCCGAGAAGACAAAGACCTGCCCGTACAGACAAATGTTATACTGATGTCGACTTATATCTTACATCTCGCCTCGACGCACCGTCAGGAATACGACACACGTTGGATTTACGTTATTTTTAAATCGTTGAACTTCTGCATGTTCTTTGTTCTTAGCAAACAATCGAAACAACCAGCCCCGTAAAAATGATGGATTTCAGATTTTTTGTTTCAAATTGCAGAAATTCTTAAAATTCTTTCATTGAAATTTATGTTGACTTTTGTAGAAATAAAAAAAAATAATTATATCAATACGCCAACTTATCTTTCATTTTAATTTCGTATATAAAAATTTTAATTTTATATATAAAAATAAAGGATGTCTGGTAAAAAATCTTTATACTTTATATTTATCGAACGTAGTATATAAAATGTATCCATATGTTTCTTTTCTTTTATATAATTTCTGTCTATATAGAAAAAATAAAAACAATTATAAAATAATTAGAAGAATAATTTTCGCATTGTTTTTTTTTTATATAAAATGAAAGAAGAAATACAAATTATAAAAGAAAAGGACAAAATATATGAACATATTTTTTGTATAATTATATATGTATATTTGATTATATATAGATTTTTATTTACTGTATGCTAATAACATCAAAATAACGCTGATTCACCAAAAAAAAAATTCGATTGTTCAATGGTAATCTTTGATTTTTCTGTAATATACAGCCTCAAGAAGGTACCTTAAAATGTAGAGGAATGTTGTGTAACTTGATCATAGCTCATGCTTTCACTTTTTTATAGATGAATACGTGTTATAAAGGAATGTTTCATATAAGATTTTTTGCTAGACGAAATGACAAGAATTCCCCACTTATAAGTATAAAAATATTTTTTTGGATGTCGTTTTAACAATAAGTGCTAAACATCATATATCTCTGGATAGGGATATCGGAGCTACGCGATCATTCAGAAACGAATCGAAAAACGCGTCAAAGCTAGGATGTGTACGCAAATGAGTGCGCGGTCGGCCTTGTTGAATATTTTTCTCCTAAACATGAAAACAAACGATTGAGAGCCTCATTATCTCGCGCGAGATCGAAGGCTATTCAACTCCTACCAATGTCATGCTCGGCGGCTTTTAGATTTGGCGGTCATCCTTTCAAAGATTCAGTAGCGATTTAACCCCCCGATCGCGACACGCAATATTTGCCCAAGACAGACAGGCTCGGCAAACAGTACGATTTCGTACGCGTTCGCGGTCGGAGCGCCCGCGATTGCGTTTCCGTGATAATCATCATTTTTTTTATTTACAAAAACAATTTTATTATTATTTTTAAAACAATTCTTTTGTTTACAAAGATTGCGCCGATTTTAACCGGACTGAGTATAAAAGAGTGAAATTGTATACGAGTGATTGGGTATAAAAAAGGAGACGCGGCATACGCGACTGCATCAGTACGCGACACTGGCTTTGCAAATCGTTATCGACCGCGTCGGTCTTTTTTTTATCTTTACAGGATGAGGAGGAGCGGCATGAACGGACGAGGAGTCGGCGACAACGGCGAAGGAGCGCTGATCCTGCTCCTCGTCGCATTGACTCCTGTTATCTGCTCCGCCGGAATCCTGGACCCTTGGCAGTGGGCGCGCAGCGATCGGATCGAAGTCAACATACCTTGGCTGCCTTGTAACTATTGCACAGATTAGATAGAAAATTCAACTGCAGTAATGCTAAGGCCCATCCACATAAGTTACAAAACGCAAACGCGAACGTTTCTCTCTTTTTTCCTTTTTTTTCTCCGCGTTTGCGTTTGCGTTGTGCGTTTGCGACTTATGTAGATGAAGCTTTAGCTTTACTCTCCTTCACAATGTCCGAAATGTATATAGGCATACATGCCGCCGGCTAAAAGTTTAGGAGACCATTAATTGAAAATATATAATTTAACATATTGTTATTATTTTACTCAATATTTTTTATAATAAAATGAAAATTCTGCAAAAAAATGCTTCTTACATAATTTCTTACAAGAAAAGCACTAAAGAATATTAGGTTCCTTTTTTATCGAAGTAGCTATCCTTACTCAATTAATCACTTTTTTTTTATTAATCTAGATAATCTAAGTTTACAAATTTATTTATTTTTTCTGAACAGAAGACTCTTCCAATCCTCTTTTAGAACAGTTCTGCACTCAGTTTTGGAAAAAGGTGCACGATCAGTAATCCATTTTCCTGAAATTGAACACTGTTATGTTGTGTTATACAGGGTGTCCCATTTTAATGTCCCACCCCAAATAACTTTTTTACTTTTGATCTTAGAAAAAAATGTTTCAGACAAAAGTTGTATGGCTTTGAGGGGGATATCAGATGATGACATTGGTTTGACCCTGAGTGGCGTCGTCAAGGTCAGGACAAGATTACTTTGAATTTTTTTAATGGAATTCCCTATTTTTCATTGTGTATTCTTATAGCTTATTTCGAAAGATTTCCAAAACACATAGATAAAATGTTTTTTGGTTAAGTAAATCTCGAGTTATAAAGCTTAAAAGTTACAGTACCACCGGCATTAGCAAGGTGTCCGAACAATGGCTGTAACCCGTTTGAATGTTGTTCAGGATCATGAGCTTGACAACATGTGTTAAAGTCATGATTATTGGAGAATGTTTCTCTTTTTTCAAGAAATAAAAATAATTTTCAAAAATAAAAATAAGAAAAACAATCTCCAATGATCATGGCCTTGATACATACTGTTAAGCTCATGATCCTGAACAACATTCAAAAGGTTTCAGCCATTGTTCGGACTTAGATAATGCTAATGCTGGTGGTACTGTAACTTTCAAGCTTTATAACTCGAGATTTACTTAACCAAAAAACATTTTATCTATATGTTTTGGAAAGCTCTCGAGATGATCTACAAGAATGTGCAATAAAAAGTATAGGAGGTTCCATTTAGGAAATTGTAGGTAACTTTCACATGACTTTCGAGCAACTATTCAAGGTCACACTAATGACATCACCTTATGTCCCCCTCAAAGTCATACAACTTTTGTCTGAAACATTTTTTTTTAAGATCAAAAGTAAAAAAAGTTATTTGGGATCGGACATTAAAATGGGACACCCTGTATAATCATAACTGTGCTAATGCCTATTTACTTTCAAATTCAACTTTCAATAAGGAAAAAATATTAAGTAAGGCATGAATCGAATGGTTAGGTAGTGTTTCACTGGAATATTCTTAAATTTTATATGTGGTCTCGAAACTTTCGACCGACACATAAGTGCAGTATATTAAATATACATATGTATATATATTGAAATTTATTGTCTTTCACTCACGCATCTTTTGTAGACTGCCAGCTATGAAGTTTTTCTCATCGTAGGGTAGATATTGTTCATGAAAAGTAAAATGAAATTTCATCGAAATGAGCAAAATGCACAGTGGAGGAACGAATTTCTTTCAGTCGAGAACGAGACGCGCTGCTACGACGAGCTGGGCTGCCTGAACATCACCAGGAGCTGGTACCACCTCATTCATCGGCCCCTCAACGTTTTCCCGCTACCGCGAGAAGTCATCAACACCAGATTCATCCTCTACACGAATCAGAATCCCCTGGACGTAAGTGAAGGCCGCGACGCGTTTCCGGATTAAAAAGACCCAGGCGCGGTATCCCTGCACGGTGCGAGCGTCTCGCGAAAGCACGTTTTGCGCTTTGGCGAGTTAACGCGAAAGTGAAACTTGGGTGAGATAGATTGGAATTCTCTCCGGCGACTGGAATTTCACGGCTAGTAAATCCGACACGGTGTACAAACGCTTCCGCATATACATAACGCCGCGTGCGCCGCCGCACACATCGTGAAATTGTATTAAGAGTATAAGTATATAGCCCCGTCGCGCGGACATTCCGTCTTGTGCGACAAGAATAACTGTACGGAGGTTAATCCTCTCGCCTCTTATCGCGAGGCGGGATCAGCCGTCGATATTTTAATGCCCGCGGATATATCTTAATTACCTTCATTAATTAAACAAAAAAACTGCACGTGCCGGCGCGGCGTGCAGCAGGCGGTGCTATATACGCCGCGCCGCCCGACGCGCGCGCTATTCTCTTAACGTACGGCAAAAGATAAGATCTCTGATTTATGAATTAACGGACGTATCCGAAGAGGAAGAGAGCCGCGGTGGGCACTCTCAAGTATATCGAACGCGCTATCAGCGGGCATAATGCGCGCCCGGTGAAATCACATACCTACCGCATATATAACTGCGCGCACGCAAGTGCACATACATATATCATCCGCCTCGCTATAAAATCGCTGAATCGTGAAATTATAATAAATACTTTTGCGTACTTACGCGCTTGGCGATTGGCGAAATTAGCCAATACAATCCGTCGTAGCGAATACATCGCTATTTTTTTTACTATTAATAGTAACAGAATATTAATAGTAAAAAAATAGCGATGCATTCGCTACGACGGATTGTATTCGCTAAACTATCTTCAAAATCAGACGCGTTATTTTCTCTTCCAATGAAAACAATAATAAAACTACTAAAGTTGCAACAAACACAGACTTATAACTACAATGTTGTAGAAACAATGTAATATTTCTGCAATGTGGCTGGAATGATACAATGCCGCTGCAACATTGCAATTATAATCTGTGTTTTGCTACGATTTTAATAGTTTTATTATTGTTTTCCTTGGAAGAGAATAACACGTCTAATTTTGAAGATAAGTTTTTGCTATATTTAGCAAATTAGAATAAATACTTTTGTGTACTTACGCGCCTGGCGATTGGCGAAATTAGCCAATACAATCAGTTGCGTTATTTTCTCTTCCAATAAAAACAATAATAAAACTATTAAAATCGCAACAAATACAGACTTATAACTACAATGTTGCAGCAGCATTGTACTATTTCAGCCACATTGCAGAAATATTCCATTGTTGCTGCAATATGGTAGTTATAAGTCTGTGTTTGTTGCGATTTTAGTAGTTTTATTATTGTTTTCATTGAAAGAGAAAATAACGCGTCTGATTTTGAAGATAGTTTTTGCTGTATTTAGCACCCATCCTTCTCAACAATAATAATAAAAAAAGAGAATACGTGCGTCACGCGTTTGGGATCTAAAATCAACGGACGGATATTTTTCAACGAGCTCCTCGAAACTGAGCGACTATTTTTGAAATCACGCATGCACTTCGTAATGTGTATACCCGTCATTTTTTTCCCCCAGGGTCAAATATTAAAAGTGGCCAAGGATAAATCCATCGAAAACTCAAACTTCAATCCTAAGCGAAAAACCAAATTCATTATACATGGCTTTATAGACACTCCGCTCAGCAATTGGGTCAAGGTGAGCCTATTCTTTTATCCTGTACGATACTCGCTCGTCGTCATGGAATTTTTATTGAAATCCTTGCCGTTATGTTATACGCAATCGAATTGTCATACTCATATAATACCAATTGCATGTACCAAAGACTATATGCCTACGTCGTACATCTCTATCGCCTGACCGTCGGCCGTCTATCGCGAGCTAGACGAGTACCGGTAGAGAAATGTACTCTCTGCTTATACATTGCGTCAGTGTTTTCAAATAAAATACGCGCGACCTAGTGGCACAGTTACATTTGATGACAAGACGCAGTCTCTTCTTGAGCAACGCGCGAAAATTACCGCCGGCATTACTATCCTCGAAATATGTATACCCATAGGAGATGAGGAGCGAGTTGTTGGAGCACGGCGATTACAACGTTTTTGTGGTCGACTGGGCTGGCGGAAGTCTACCTTTGTACACCCAGGCGACGGCGAACACGAGACTGGTCGGACTCGAACTGGCTCATCTCATCAAGCACTTGCAAGTAAGAGGTGTCCCTACAGATTTTAACCCCTTAAATGGTGTGCCCAAAAAAAGTTTCACGATACAGTCTGCATTCAACAATTTAAACTTTTATTGCACTTTTCTTAATCTCATAGCAGACACAAATAAAATTTATATATATATTTTTTTATTTTATTTTATTTTATTTTTAAAAATTCAATTCTTCAAAGATAATAGCAATAAAGACAAAAGAAATTTATAGATATGCTGATTAAAAAGAAATCTGCTCGAGGGAATCCCGCAGTCATTTTATATAAATCACTGAAAAGATTAAATACACGCCGTAGACAAATTATACTATATCTTCAACACAACTGAAATGAAAAATACGGACGTAATATCTGAAAATAAAACCTGGTACTCATATCATCAACCGTGATAGTGATGGAAATTTATGATAACGCCGTAACGTGAAGATGATTTTTATTACTGATTGTAGCACAAAATATATCATATTTATACATATCTATCGTATTTACAAATCTGTTCTTATTTCTGGTGAAATTGCAGACAAACTACGGTCTGGATCCGAACGACGTGCATTTGATCGGGCACAGCCTCGGCGCCCACACGGCCGGTTATGCGGGCGAGAAATTGGGTGGCAATATCGGCCGTATCACCGGGTTGGATCCCGCAGAGCCGTATTTCCAAGGAATGCCGAGCCACCTTCGCCTGGATTACACGGACGCCCGGCTGGTAGACGTAATTCACACCGACGGAAAGAGCATATTTTTCTTAGGTAAAAAACAGCGTCGAATACATTCTTTTCTTTTTATCGAGTTTGTCCGTGCATAAAACGAGGGATTAATTGTAAGAAGATCTATTGATTAGAACGATCCGAAAGACAACAATCTATCAGAACTGCAATCGACAGTATAGTTCTCCAATAAGCTAAACAAATTATAAGACACGTGCAACTTGCGAATAATAAAAATTCAGGCAATTAAGTTCATCAATCTGCGAAATCTCGTGAAAATTTATCTAGCTTCTTAAATAAAACTTCTTAAATAAAAAGAGAAATATCTCGACTGTATAGCTTTTTAAATAAACTTTTTAAATAAAGAGAAAAATACCTCAATTATACGAAAGCAAAAAAAAATAATTCTACTTTAAGAAAAATGTTTTAATCGTATCAATAAGAAGTATTTGGCAGAGAATACATTTTGGTAAAATCAAATAGAGAATTTTTTAACTTGATAGCTAGAATATTCAATAAGCGTTACTATAAGGATTGGATTATTATTTTCGATTGAATCTAAGAAATTTCTGATTATATTCACTAGACTAGTTCTTTTTACTAAAAAGTTATACTGATGTAATAATTGAATAAATTTAATATTATAAAAAAATTTATGCTATATGTAACAGGAAGAAAATTAATCAGGTACAACTGATAATTTCTAGAAGAATTTTGATTTGTTCGTTTTCCAATAGACATACTGGTTAAACCAGATTTTCAAATAACTAATTATATATTTAACAGGAAGGAAATTAATTATATACGTCTGAGAAATTCTAGAATTTCAATTTGTTCATTTTCCAACAGATATACTGGTTAAAAATTTCCAAAGACCAGATTTCCAAATAACTAATTAAGAACTCTTGACATTAATTACGCAATTTTGTTAATAAACAAAATAAGGTTAATAAGAGTCTAGCGCGAGCGACAGTGCGCAGTTATATTTTGCAAAATAGTGAACTAATAATAATAATAATAATAATAATAATAAACATGTTTATAATTATTTGCTGAGGATGGCTAAAAATTGAGCCAAAATGTTCAAAACTGGTTATATATATATATATATTAATTTAATATTTTACAAAATATAACTGCACACTGTCGCCTGCGCTAGACTCTTATTGGCCAGATTTCCAATTTATGCAACCAAATTTTTCTTGTTCCAATTAGTAAATTTAATTGATATTGATACGTCAAAATAAGATCTTTATGCTTGTCAGTCTTCGTTTCGATAAATCCTCTGATAAACGGAGAGCCCCGTCGCGTTTCCCCGCCGTGGGTGCACGTCCTCGAAACTAACGTAGTACATGGCAAGGCCTTCCAGGGTACGGGATGAGCCAGCCGTGCGGGCATCTGGACTTCTACCCGAACAACGGCAAGGAGCAGCCCGGCTGCACGGATCTGAGCGAGACCACGCCGTCGTTGCCGCTCACCCTGATACGGGAGGGCCTCGAGGAGGCGTCGCGCGTCCTGGTCGCCTGCAACCACGTGCGCGCCCTCAAGCTCTTCATCGAGAGCATCAACTCCAAGTGCCAGTACGTGGCGCACGAGTGCTCGAGCTACGCGAGCTTCCTGCGGGGCGAGTGCTTCTCCTGCAGGAGCAACAACAGCCTGAGCTGCGGCGTGATGGGCTACCACGCGGACACCAGTCCGGCGCTGGTGAAACGCCAGGCGATGGGGCAGGACGTCTCGTCCTTGCTGGGCTCCAAGTTCTTCTTCATGACCGGCAAGGAGGATCCGTATTGCAGTGAGTACGGTGTTTGTTGAAGGCGGCTGAGCAGCGGTTTCTTATACGTTCTTAAACGGCGGATAAATTCTTAACGGAGGATTTTAAGCTTCAAGCGCGTGCTATTTCTCGCGTATTCAGGGTATCTAATTGTACAATTCAGGCTGTGGCTATCAGACTGTACGATCCTCGGCACGATACGTAAGAACATAAGGCTAATGCCGATGGACAGTTATTTCGACCGTTATGGAATTAAAAGCGATAAACTATTAACTTTCCCAATAGTAATAACCGCGCTTGAGAACATCGTCGAGACCATCAGCTTTCCATTACAATACTCTCTCGTGCTTTCAGATGGGCATTTTGATCGGGCGTGTCGTAAAGGTGTCGTGCGCGAGAAATATATCGCAGCTACGCGATTAAAAGTCTTCCGCCGCCGTTAATTTCGAGATCCGAGATTTATTCGATGCCTGGTATACAGGCTGTTCGTTTAATTTCTCGCTATCGATGCGAAGAAGACCGTCTACCGTGAGCAATGCGGCTTTTCTCTATCGCGACTTTCTCTGCGCGCGATAAAAGCAGCGGCGTCTCTCTCTCTTTCTTTCTCTTTCCCCTCCCGATCTCTCTCGAGACACACTCTTTGATACCGATCGTAATCGTCTTTTAGGAAGACATTACAGAATCACCATCAACCTCGCCCGACCGCCGACCGCGGAGAGCTGGGTGCAGGGCTTCATGAAAGTCACTCTCCACGCCGACAAAGGCGTGATACGCAACATGGATCTCACGCCCAGGCAAGTAATCGTTATCGCCGCAATAGCCCGCACTCGTCCACGTCGCGGTCCCTGCCGCGCGATGAACGGCGGAGAGGATCGAGGACCGCCGTCCCGCTATTTAATTTAATTTCACGCTTCGCGCGATCGTAAACGACGCGAGCCACGTGGGGGAACGTCGCGTGGACACGCGTGTGCTCTCCTCTGTTCTCGCGCGCATGTGTTTCGAGCGAGAGACCATCGATCGCGAGAGAGACCGGCGCGTGACGTGAGTCCGTTTTTTTTTTTTTTTTTACGACCGGGCTCGATCTCGCGCTCGACGGTCTGTGTCCGGTGTTCTTTTTTATTTTTATTTTTTTAATGGGAATTGCCCTTCCCTCGCAGCGGCTACATGAAACTGGAGCACGGTTCGACCGCGCGGATGGTCGTGGCCCATCCGACCGGTTCCGTCGGCAACATCGGCAAGATCCGGCGGATCGAGCTCTCCTGGGTCTACGACATGGACGTGCTGCAGCCTAGGTCCCTGTGCTTCTTCTGGTGCAACGACCGGCTGTACGTCAATAGCGTCAAGGTGGACGCCATGGACCTACCGGGCAGAGGGTGAGGAATTGGAGCGCGACAGGAGATAAATGTTCCCTTATCCCCTTCACCGGTGGGCGGGGGGAGACGGGGGGAGGGGAAGGGGGATCATCTTCTCGTATATGCATATATGTATACCTAACTCGGCTCCGCTTTCAGAAAACGGGAGGTGGATTTCTCCAGCAAGCTCTGCTCGGCCGGCAGGCGGGAGTACACGGAGATCGCGAGCGGCTCCACCGCCACGTTCCTCGACAACTGCTGATCCGATCCCGATTTCCCGCGCTGGGAAACATCGCATCTCGGGCGGCGCGCGTCGTATAATTACAAAACAGCCGGGCGGCTTGCCTATATCATTCGCGGGAGGCGATTCTCGAAAGTCGGACAACGATGATGATGATGATGATGATGATGACGACGGCGACGATAATGATGATGAAACGAAATGGAGAGAATCGCGATCCCGCGCGTAATCCCTCGGTAATTTCTTTCGCCGGCGATATAAGTACGCGACGGAAGAGGCCCGTTTTATGTGCTCCCCGCGGGCTCTCCTCTATTTATCGCAACCGATCTGCCGCTTTCTTCAAACCCGCGATCCCCGGACGGCACCGCGGCTATCCAATTAACACTTCCACGTACGGAGACGGTCTGACGCAACTCGCCGCTACTAACACGACACGCCTGTAATCCGAGTTCCTAGAGATCCGTCCGGGCGCGAAGATCTGATCCTAATAATCGCGCCTAATAAACGCCGATTGAGACGCGACGATTGCGAAAGCGCGTTCGTAGGAAGTGAAATTCTTAGCGGACAGAGATGCCCGCCTGCGGATGCGAAATCGGACAGAGCCGCCGCGAAGCCTTGTGTGCCTCCGTGATCAGAAAAGTCGCAACTCTTCGCAATTGCTTTTCTCCTTTTTGGTAAAACGATTTCTTCAGTATTAGTATTGATCGATTTACTATGTACATGTTGTATATATAACAGTAGGCGTTGACGCATTAAAATTAATTTCTTGCGGATGTGATTATCGCTTAGAGTCTCGAGTGATCGCTAATGTAAGGCTTCTATTAAACTCGGTCTATGTATTATTATACATATACTTGTTCTTTTTTTTTGTACGATGACACGATTATCGTATTGTCTCTCGCGAATATGACGATGGGTTGTGATATTCTCTTATAACTTAAGGATCATATGTATGGTATATATATATATACACACACATACATATATATATATATATATATATATATGTATATATATATATTATATATTTATATATATAACAGATGCGCAAAATGCGGTGATTCAAAGATGACAAACTATACTGCTATTTGCTCATAATCTTTATAAATAAAGTGTACAAAACATGTAATGAAAAGGCAATTCTTGTTAGTTTTTTTTTTTGTGATAGGAATATTCTCCGAGCTATTTTTAAATATCTTGTATAGATTGTTGCATTGTAAAATAAAGTTTATTAGTTATAAGTATGGATACTATTGCACAAAAATAAAATGGGGATATTTTTATAAAATATATGTGAGATTTGCGTGTTTTTTTTTTCGTGGAAGTTTATCGTAAAGTGTGTCGTTATTCTTTTCGTTTTTTTCTTTCTTTCTGGAGATCTCGGGGGAAAAAAAGATCGAAGAAACACATCTGCGACTACAGCTTGCTAATCTTTCGCAGTGTTTACTCCTCGATAAAACGCTTTACACGTCAATCCGTCGCTTATACAAAAAGATTATCGCGGAGCGCAGCTATACACGGTAACACATGATTCTTTCCTTTTTTTTTATCTTACACGAGATTCAACAATGATTGAGTAAAAAAGCCGTCCACGTTTGTTCGACGCGGTAACAAGGGATTGGTAAAATATATAATATGATATAATATAGCGATATACATAATATAATCTAATATAATCTCTAAAATCTGTCATATAACATAGAATCTGTATATAAATAATAAATAGGAAATAAGGGAGAGCGGGGGTCGATTGTGTGTGATTAGCTTGGTAAGACTTTAGCACTAAATTACCGTTACGAAGAACATTTATATAGGAGACTATGGGGGAGGGGAGAGGGGGAACTGGTGACTGGACAAACAAGAAGAGTGTGTGTGTGTATTTGTGAAGATAAATTGAGAACAGTGAAAGAGAGAGAGAGAGAGAAAGATAGAGAGAGAAAGAGATAACTAACAATAGACGTGACTATACAGCTGATTCATTTGGCATAATAGTCTAGAGCGGACTTTTTTTCTAGCGCGATAGGATACGGTCAGTGAAGATCATCGACCCAAGCGGTGTCTAATGACTCGATGAGAGTACGGACGAAGGCCATCTCCTTCCGTGCATTCTCTAAGATCACCCGAGGATCTTGGGACGTACACCGCAATACATTCGGCGCCATCACCATCGCAAGATTATTGGCGTCCATTTTAGTACGGGCGACCACCTCGGGTCTAGCGAATATCTGTAAAGTCGTTTCAGTATCGTAGCATCATCATGTTCTCCAAAAGGCGTTCCATTCAATTTGATTCAACGGTGTCGAATGCATGCTGGTCTCTCGTGTCTCTCGTACTCTCACCGTGCGTTTAGCGTTAAAATTGTCGCGTGCACATCCAGGATTTACATTCCGTTTAAAGAGCTCGCGCGATAAATTTCGAACGTAAAACACGAATTTAGAATCAGCAGCGATTGGACACGCTTAGCTTTGCTAAGCGCACGGTGAAAATAGCAGACGAAATTTTCATTCAGCTTTCTCTTATTGAGAATGTATAAAATGTTATAGCCTCTTACCTGTAGGAAGCGTATTAGATGACACAGCACACGACGGTTAAGATCTGGTAGACGTTCGACGATCGCGGCGACATTCGCCGCGGACGCTTCCGGATCGTCGTGCCGCATGGACACGCATTCCATGTAGAAGGAGTCCGGTATCAATGGCTCGTACAACTCGCGCACCCATAATTTCAGCAGAGAGGCGGGCGCGTGAGCGTCCTGAGAAGCTGCCAGAATCGCCCCGTCCTCGAACCTGTCCAGACAGGACTTCAGCGCGCTGACCTCGTCGGCGTCCGCGGACACCCGGAAGATACCCTCGGTCAGCGTGCCGCCGCGCACGAGCACTTGGCGCGTCAGCGTGGTCTGTATCCATGGTAACTCTCTAAGCGGGAAGCGGTCCCTTTGTAAAGCCATTACCTCCGAGAGCGTCGCGCCGAACATGGACGCGCGGAAGATTTGTATCTACGAGGAAAGCATGAAGGTATATACATATCAGGCTGTTAGAATTATGTTATAACGCGAAGCGGAAACTTAATCTGTACTCGGTAATTGATATCCTAGTAATGCAATTAATTATTAATTTTTGTTAATGCAATTAATTACCCTCGCTTGGTCGATATCCTCCAACGTGGCCTTGCGAGGCTGCCGCTTGCCGTGCGCGCCAATCCGCTGCAACCGTCTGCAGGCCACGGTCGCGTAATGACTGACTTGCACGTGTATCGGCCACTTGGCGACCTCGGGGAACTGGAAGTTGGGATCGCGATGCCTGTTCATGTAACCCTCCAGGTAAGGCTCGAACGTGGCGCTAGGCGGCACGAAAGCCAGACACACAGCCATCAATTCCCATCCGCGACGCAGGCTCTCCTTCCGCGGATTCTCCGTCGTTTGCCGGCAGATCTGCACGTACAGCTCGTCCCGCAGTGGCGGCTTCGTGAACGCGGTGTTCACGATATCCATCGCGACGCCGTCCAACGTCATGCCGACGTTGGCCTTGCGATCCCCCATGTACACCTGAACCAGTCGGAATAGATTGCAGGCCTCTCTCTTGAGCGGCTTCTCACCGTCCACCATCGCGAGCATCGGTTGCGGTATCGGATCCTTCGACCAACTGAGAATGTCCCGCACGCTGAACTTCTTACGAAACAGCAACCTCAGCCCCTTCGGTCTGCCGCAATTCAAATTGAGATTGTCCTGCGCGTACTTCTCGATGTCGCCGCCGCCGCCCGTGCTGTCGTCTCTCCGCGCCTCGTCCAGGTCGGTGTTATCGACATTCGTTATACCGATGCTCGGAGTTGTGCTTACGGTGGGCATGGAGACCTGTCTCGTGGTCACCACGCTGTCTCTCGCTTCCGTCTGAGACACAATATTCGGCGGCGAAGGAGGTCGCGCTTGCGGCCTCGTCAGGGTGTCGGCTGTGGTATAATAAGTCGCTAAGCCCGCGGTATCGTAATTACCTAAATCTAAGAACCGTATAGAAGAATACATCGTTAATTACAACTGTTTAAAATAAAAACATATAACATATTTTATGCTCTTCAAATTAACTTCTCACCCGCGTAATGATCCTCGAGATATTCCTGACTGGAAGAATCGCCTTGATTGCTGGCCGCTTCGTCGTCGGCGAACTGATCATCGGAATCGTCATCGCCTCTTCCGCCCATACCTTCGCCCCTACCACCCTCCTCATCCAGAGAATCTTCACCTTCTTCTACTAATAAAGGATCTCCGAACTTGTAACAACCTATGTATTGTGAATAAAAGGAGAAAAACGATGAAGCACACTCCATCACCAACGAAGCTACGATGTCCGAAAGAGCTCTGGCTTATTACCTGATAATTTCGCTTGTTGAAGGATATAGTGTTGCAACGGTAATAAGTGATCAGCATCAGCCAGAAGGTTGCCGTAAAACGGCGATGGCGGGGGGCTGGGATTTCCATTACTTCTCTTCTTCTTGCCGTCGTCTCCTTCGGCGTGACCCTCCGTCTCCTCGCCCGCGGCGCTATTGCTGCTGCTGTTGCTGCTGTTGCTACTGCTGGTGTTACTACTGAGTCTCTGTCGAGATTGTTCGTGGGTCTGACTTATCATCAAGTAGCGCTCGTGCATAGCATCGTCGTCTCGCTCTCTCCTTCTCGCCTGCTGCTGCTGTTGCTGCTGCTGCAGCTGTTGCTGAATCTTTTGCTGCTGTTTCTGCTGCTGCACAAAACTGTAACTGCGACCCAACGGCTGCGGCACACCTTGCAAAAAGTAACAATCACTCGTCATTGTATTGCGAAAGGCACGCGCAGGTGCAGGAAGGTGGCGAAAGAAGTATAAAAGATTATCTCGCTTACTGTCCAGTGAATTATTGCACGCGGTGTTTCGCCTGTACTCCTTCTCCCTGTCGCGCTGCTCCCGCTCTCTCTCCCGCTCCACCGCTTCGAGACCGCCTCTCTGCTTCGATGAGTTGCCACTGTGCACGCCGGCGGACCTGCCGAGACTCTTGGCGGGATCGTTTCTCTCAGATAACATTGCACCGTACACGTCCCTGACATTCGCTTCCGAAAGCGACGCGGAACAGCCGTGATGCCGTCTACCTATACTACCCGTGCCATCCTGCGGCTGCTTATTCATGTTTCGCGCGTGCATGGAACTCGGATAAAAGGCTGGCGGGTTCGTCTTGTCGAGGCTGTTGACTCGCTCCCGATGATGCTGCTGTTGCTGTTGCATCTCCCGCTCTCTATCCCTATGGTAACGATTGCCACTCTCCATTAAGGAACCATACTTCTCGCCCGGTGATGATTTGTAACTATGGCTAAGTTGAACCTCAGGCGGACGATACGGAGGCATTTCCTGCCTGAAGACTCGGGATTCCATTAGGGAATCGCGATATGGCGATGTACTCGGCTCGGGACCATACGAGCCTCTACTACTTTCTCTACCTAGAATATCGGGAAATCGATCGATAACAACCGGAAGGATATATACGCGCGCGCGCGCGCGCGCGCGTGCGTGCGTGTGTGTGTGTGTGTGTGTGTGTGTGTGTGTGTGTGTGTGTGTGTGTGTGCATGGCCTTCATATAACAAATAATTATAGCAAAAACATAAAAAACATAAATATATTATACATCCTTACCATTTTTACTTTTGTCTAGATCCAAGTTTCCAGCCCTACCTTCACGTTGCGGATCAGTGAAAGTCTTCTTTTTGAACAGGGGTGTGCTGGTCGAGAGCGACAGGCCCAGCGGCGGTGGCTCTCCCACCAGCGACACGGATTTCTGATTTTTCACGCTTTCGAGGGTCCCGCTCTTGTGACACCTGGTCTCCAGGGTGCCGCCACTGTGCTGCCTGGGGGAGGATTGCGCGGTGTTCACCGGCGTTTGCGCGGCCGAGCGATGGTGATGCCTGTGCGGTGAGTCCAGCAGGCGGTAACCGGTCGACTCCAAGGAGGTTCTACTGTGCGAGACGGAGCTGTCGCTGGATCTACCGGAATCCTGCGAATGATTATGTTGCCTGGTGCGTGTCGCAGGTACGTCATGGTGCCTGTGATTATGCCTGTTGTTATGATGATGATGGTGATGATGATGACGCCTCGCGGACGGAGACGGCGAGGGGGGAGAAGTCTGAAGATCGACGCCGACCGTAGAAGTCCGCGTTTTGTTCGCACTACCGAGAGAGAGAGCTTGCTGCGAGAGAAAACGTTAGCCATGTGAAATCTCAAAATCGTCAATATATTTGTCGAAATCCTTGCGAAGAAAAGTTTAAATTTACCAGAGTCGGAGTCAGATTCGTGTTCTCCTGGTGGTTGAATCGCGTCGATCGACTAACCGAAGGAGTTTGCGTCTGCGTCGAGACGGATTCCTTCTTTCTCGGCTCGATTACCTTTTGAGTATCGGATGTACTACCGCTCGCAGGCTCCGTGTTCTGTTTTAGCGTCTATGCAAAATATAAGAATTTATAAATAAGCTGACGGATATAAAACATTATTACAAGTTAATGGCAACTGACATTAATCTCCGACATTAATCTCCTCTACGTATAAAATATGAATAGAAGGATAATAATAAAATGGATATGTGTTTTGTAAAACGTACGACACAAATAAGACCGTAAATTATTCAAAATATAATAATAATGCCAGTGAAACTTGTTAGGCAATAAAACAAGTGTTGGCTAGTTATTAACATTATTATTATATTTCGAATTAATTCGTTAGAATTTAACACGTTCAAATCGTAATTTACATTTTCATTTAGGTGAAACGATGAAATCCCGTGTGACGCGCTAAAAAAATTTACAATCTGTTACATTTAAACGCAGGTAGACAGCCATAGAATATAAGTATTTTCCGGAACATCTGGCAATCATATTTTTGTCTAAAAAATCTCACATGAACGAATAACATTATCATGAGAGAAGTTCCATGATAGTACCGCGGCATAATGTAAACCCCGAGTTTTTTCTCCCCGCTGCAAACGTCTATTTATAGCTGAGAAGAGAGCACAGACGCGCTCTTGCACACTTATATCTCCGCCACTTTAAGATACACGAGTTCTGTAACGTGCGTTATCCCGGAGAAACTCACAAATCATTACACACACCTACATAAATATACATATACGCTCGCGCTCGCGCTCGCGCGCGCGCGAGAAAGAGAGCGTATGCGGAACTCGCAGATTTTACGCGATTCATAAAGTATAAGTACAGATTCCGGAGCAGATACCGATTCGGGGATGAGGGAGAGCGGGGAGGAGGGGGGGAAAGGCACTTAGATCTTATCTGGATTTTATCTGTACTCCGAAACGCGCGGCCCGCGGGCGGCTCGACTCAATCGACGTGACTCACACGGTCGCGTCACCCAATATTGTATTTATACAAGAATGTTAAAAAAGTCATATCGGTATCACAAAACATCGAAATATTTCCTCTACCTGCAGCTTCGCCAGCGGTATGATGTCGCAGTCCGTCGGGCGGTGCCACACGGTCTTCTGAGACGTCGCGTTGTAGTAATAAAACCGCGAGGTATTCTGATCGAACAGCTCCCACCACTGATTGTTGTCCGTCTTCTTCCTGCAAAATTTATTGTAAACGGCACGTGTATATCACATGTAATTTTCACGATAAACCGGCGAAAACTCGGTACTTTCTCCCAGGATAACTTTCTCTAAAATAATTACAATGAAGTGACCTGCACTTTGGAGATAATTAATCGATGGATATAATTAAATTAAATGCACACAATCGAGTGTAACTTCGTGATAACATAATTTACTAATTTTGTTAATTAGGCATTAGACGAACCAACTTCGAAAATACATTATCCGTCCGTGATTTAAAAAAGTAATACAGATTGCGTGTGATAATTTATGCTTTTATGTTTTTGAATTAATATGAGAATTGTTATCCAATCATTCGGCTTTATTCAGTTCCTGATTTTTAATCTTATGAGCCTACATCGCAAAAAAATTAGTGTTTTGCATGAGAATAAATAAATAGTAAAAAAATAAAAAATATTATAATATAGAAAATAAATAATAAATAAATAATAAAGAATTGTTATCCAAATAATTAACTTTACTTTATTAATAAATAATAAATAATAAACAAATAATAAAGAATTGTTATCCGAATGATTGGCTTTACTTTATTCAGTTTCTGATTTTTAATCTTACAAGCCTACATGGAAAAATTGTGTTTTAAATGAAAATAAATAACAGAGAATATTATAATGTAAAAAATAAATAAAGAAATAAATAAATAAAGAATATTTTCATACAGATTTAGCCTTGAATTGAGTAAAGTAATACCTATTTGCAATGCAAATTCAATCAAATCAAGATTAAAATCTTCTGAGAAAATTATATACTCAATATTCCTGCCTATCTATATGGGAATACCATTTTTATCTGTATATATCATTATTTTTTTATCTCTCGACACTAAGATCGCAGGAAAACATTTTCGAAGCTGACTCTTTCATACGAATTATCGAACAGATGTGAGACGACTCGAAATACTACTCGGCGCGAGAACTGTTGTGTAGAATCGATGTATAATAAGTGAACAGCTTACACAGGTACACCCGGCGGAGGATCCCATACGCATTCTCCCGTGGTGAGGTTCGCGTACATGTGTTCCTTCGTGCGTGGCTCTATGATCTCCACCCATTCCATTCTACTGTAATTGTCAGCCATTAATATCTATTTCGAGAAGGGTAGGGAGGGGCGGGAGGGAAGGGAGACGGGAGGAAGACCTCTAGTAGTTCTCTCCCGCGATCGCGAATCTATCGGGGTCCTATCGATACAACCGGCGATACAACAGGCGGTTACACCTTGCGCAACGGCTCTAAATCACTCGCATTTCCCTTAAACTTTCACTCGGGTCTTACAGGGCGGGAGGGGGAGGAGGGGGGGGGGGACTACTCGCGCCTTCGCTGACAGTTTCTTTTTCTTCCTCTTCGTCACTCACGAAACGATACGCGTAACGAGCAGTCCGGGAGAGATATGTCGCGCGCGTGTATGTAACTTGCGCGATAAAATCATAAGGCGCGGGATCGATACGTCAAAGAGGCGCGATCCCGGGCGCGACTCGCGCGAGACACCGACGGAAAATATACATATCGCCGATCGCGATGCGATCGGGACCGACGATGGGGGCACCGTGGCTCCCATTTTTTATTTACATCCACCGAACATCCTCGCGATGTACGTACGTACGTTCGTTCGTTCGTTCGTTCATGCGGGAGGGTGAGGCGGGGGAGGAAAAATAAGCCACGCCGACGTCGTGGATTTCCACGGGGAATTCGCGGGATAGGGGCGGGCGAACGGGACGGGAAAGGTGTGTATCTCGCGATATCGAGTATCTAAATACGTGGTGCGGCGTTTCGGAGGGCACGGCGGTGACGGCGGATACCCCGGAGAACAATCCAATTGGAACGTCGTCCGATCACGCGGCTCTCCGATCTCTCTCTTGCGCGGCGAGAGGGGAAAAAAAGATCGCCCTCGCCGCGAAGAGAGTCAGGCGAGCGGGGGAGGGCGACGGGGAGAGAGGGCGCGAGAGGGGTTAAAAAGAGGGAGAGACCCCGGGACCGTTCGAGATTCGCGAGGACGTTCCCAATGGAGAAGAAGGCCGACGGAGCGATGTTAATCAGGGCGAGCGCGAAGGGGGGTGTTTCGCCCGACCGTCCGTCCGTCCGTCCGTCCGTCCGTGCGCCTCGCCGCACCCCGCCCCGCCGCCGCCGGCGCTCTGACGGACCCCGCAAATTGATAGGAATGCTTGGGCCGCGATGCAACGAGAGCAGAGGCTCCGTCCGCTCTGATGTCATGCTGACCGTTTAATTGGCTGAAATAGGCCGCTGGAGACCCATTCGCGCGTGGATCGCAAGCGTTACGTCGTGCGGAATAGCGCTCGCTTCGTCTGCGCGCGCGGGGCGAAGGACGGAAGGGAGCAGAGACGAAGAGGAGGAGGAGGAGGAGGGAGAATGGAACAGATGGGAAACAGAAGGAAGAACACGGGGGAAGAGAGGAGAGAGCGGAGAGATCGGCGAGGTACCGAAAGGAAAACGCGCACGGCGGCGGCCGACGCGAATGAGCCTGAAACGCGAACTGGCGAAAAATGTGCGCGAGGGAGCGAGCGAGCGAGAGAGAGACCCGCCCAATCGCGACGGCGACGACGACGACGACGACGACGTCGGCTAACTTCAGCGCGAAAGCGCCTCCACGCGCGCGAAGGAGTGCAGGGGAGCGCAGCGGGAAATCTCACGCTCGCCGCTCGGTTATCATCCAGGAAGGCGACACGGCGGAATCCTCTCTCTCTCTCTTTTTCTCTCACCGCGCTCACTCTTTCTCACTCTTTCTCTCGCTGCTCTCGTGCGAAGGAAAGAACGGAGGAGAGAGAGAGAGAGTGGAATGCAAAGACGGAGACGGAGAGGGAGAAAACTGGGACGGGTGACTGTAAAAAAAAAAATGCACTATCGATCTGTGCGGAGCACCGTCGTCGTCGTCGTCGTCGTCGTCGTCGTCGTCGTCGGTCCCGTGTATGTGTCGCGACGGCCGCGTTTTCCCTAGTGGAGCAGCAGCAGCACGAACATGACACGGCGCGCCGTGCACCCGCGGGTGCAGTCGGGTGCAGTTAAAGGGACAGGTAGGCAGGTTTTTCCACCCCCCTCGATGAGGGGGCCGCCTTACCCGTCGGATGCCATGTCGCGTGTCTCCGGCTGGCTCGCCGCCACCTCCGCTGCCGTCGTCGCCGTCGTCCTCGCGCCCTCCGTCCACCTCGTCGCCGTCGCGGCCGTCGTCGTCGTTGTTGCAACGCGCGACGAGTGCAGCGCGGTGCGGTGCGCTACCAACTTCACTCCAGTCACAAAACCGCGTTGACCCACCTCGGGCTCGCGCCCGAGGAGCCCGAACACGGCACGCGCGTCACCCACGGCCCGGACGACGATCACCACCTCTCGCTCGACACTTCCTCACTGTGACGCCGCCGATGACACTTGGATGTCGCAACGTCCCATTTCCGCGAGCGCGAGGCAGCGACGCGGCCCCTTCATGGCAGCCTCGCGGCGGCCATCTTTTTTTCTTCTGTTTAGTTCGTGGTTTAGTTTCGCCCGCGCCCCGCTCGCTCGCCGCGCTGCGCCTGCCCCCTGCGCGCCGCCAGCACTCCCCGCGGGTAGTGACAAAAATTCGCTCTCCTCTCTCGCACGCGCACGGGTCGGTCGGACGTCGCGTGTGCCTCTCCCCTCCCCTCGCAACATTCCTTCTAATCACTGTCTCTCTCTCTCTCCTGCCGCTGCGTCGCAAACTGCGTCGCGAATTCTCTCTCTCACGCGCTCGCGTGATCGATCGAGCCAGCGATTAATCGAGCGCGCGTACCCGTTAACATTTGCCGATCGTAGAAACTGTAGAAAGCGATTCGGGTGATTGACTCTCATTATTATCGACTCGCGTAGGCTCTCATTATTATGAGCTCGCATATACATATGTGATTAATTGACGATGATATTATCTCTCTGAAAGGAGAATGAGAAAATGAACAATGGTAGGAAGGGAAATGAGATTGACGAGAGAAAAATTACCGATGTTCAAAGACAATTAATTCTCTCTCTCTCTCTTTTTATCTCTATTTTTTTAAAAATACATAGATATATTAAATAGGAATTCTCCATGTGATATTAAGTCTCGATTTCACCCAAGTAGATTTGTTTATCGCTCGAGCCCGAGCACACTGAAATATAAATATGCAACGTTATTATTTATTGAAATAAATTAAAAAAATGTACAAAATTCAAATTCCTCTGCACTTATAGTATATAGAGATGTAAATAGAAAAAAAAACAAATTGTTTTTTTTCATAAAAACGTTTTTTTTAGAAAAACAAGCCTCGTTTTTTTAAAATTGTTTTTTCAGCTATCTATTTAATATCTATATTTTGCTTAATATAAGTTAATTTTTCATGATTTTTTATTTTATAGACAGTAGATTTAAATTATCATTTTAACCTTTACGCAGAACGAGAAAGCCATATTGATTCTGAAACATATTTTGAAGCAAGGACTTCAATGAATAATTATAATAAATTCTACTTAAGGAGAAGCTGTTTAGAAAAAGAATTAAAACGATTCTTTTTCTGTAAAAGTTAAATGTAGATCACGTTAAAATTATATAATTATATAATTATTATTTACAATTAATTAGTCGTGCTATCGGAATTAGAAACAAAACTAAAATTGTATTTTTTTCAATGAAATAAAACACGTTTTTTTCTATTAGAAAAAAAAACATCTTTTACATCTCTACTTATATATGAGATCGTTCGTCTTATTACGAATCATATGTTCCATACCTATAGGTTCCTTTGGATGGAAATCAATGTCATTTACAGATCCATTGTGCCCCGGCAATTTATACAATATTCTACGACTTGTGGTATCCCAGACGTAATGAAATCTGTCCGACGATCCTGATGATACTTTGCTACCGTCCGGTGACCATGCGCATCTCAGAAGATTCTATAAAAAAAAAAGTGCACAAATGTGTAAAACCTCAATCTATAGCGTAGATGTTTCTTTTTTCAAGCTATTACAAACATTCGTGGTTTTTTTAATATTAATAATAATTAATATTTAATATTTTTTAATAATATTTATATATTATCTATTATATATGTTCTGTTATTTATATGTATATATTGGGTGCCATCCAGAAAGTTCTGCGGTTTTCTCAGATCTGCGCGGACACCAGTTTGAATTTTGTTAATATTGAATGAAGAAGTCCAAATTTCAGGTTGATAAGAAAGAGTAGTCTTGTTTAAAAAATGCATCCGTTCATAATGGCATATATTCAGTATATTCGATTATAGTGCCCTAAAGATGGAGAATCAGAAACAACATTCTTGCAATATTATGCTTTTCTACTTCGGAAAGGGCAAGAACGCGTGTAAAATTTGTTAAGTCTACGGATAAGATATTGTTTCTGACGATACAGTTCGGAGGTGGTTTGTGGTATTTCAATAAGGTGATTTCACTCAAAGACGAGACGCGATCTAGGCGTTTCTGCACTGGATGATGATTTGCTGGAGCAAACATCGCCGAAAATCTTCGTTATTTAGTACAAGAACTAGCAGAGAAATTATAAATTGCAAAAAATACCGTACATGATCATTTGAACCTGCCCCCGCAGATTGAAAACCGCAGAATTTTCCGGATGACCCAATATTTTTATATATGTATAATATATATTATATATATATATATATATATATATTATATTATAATTATATATATATATATATAATTATAATATTTTTATATATTTAAGATCGTCTCAAGTATAAGTCTTAAGATATCGTAAACCAATCACCGAGCCGTATTAGCATCTTAGGATGTTACTTAAAATAGTCTTAAAATAATGTCTACAAATATCACAGAATCATATTAGCATTTTAAGACATACACAAGACAGTTTTGAAACAAGAATTATACTAGTGCCACAGATAGAATAAAATATTACAAAGAGGTACCTTTTCGAAGTTATGTTGATGTCCAGATAGTATCTTTACACAGCGCTCGTAAGGCGCAAACGGTCTTACGTCCCATATCTTCAGCGTATTATCCATGGCGTTGGAAAGTATGTAAGATCCATCGGGACTGAGGCTCAATCCGGTAATCGTGTCGGTGTGTCCCTTCAGTTTGTAAAGTACCGCGTTCTTTCGAAGATCCCACACCTTTATGTCGTTGTCAATACCACCGCTGATCACTTGTTCTGCCGTATCGTTGAACGTTACCGCAGTGACCTAGCAGTTGCAACAAAAAGTTCACATATAAGCGTATGATTTGCCAACTTCCGTTAAACGGCGTCTACAATGAGACTCAAGACTTAAGATTTAGGAAAATTGATCCAATCACAATTGATTATTCTTCTCACGCGAGTTGAATAATCGACTAGGGTAACTGTCCCTATTAGTGTGCCCTGTACCTATTAGTGTGCTTTTATATTTAAATAAGTCATAAAAATAAACTGGTACAAATAAATAGACAAAGTATTTTTTTTCTATAAAGTTAATACTTTAACTTAATA